>NC_032014.1:28840997-28910974 GCF_001865875.1 Lupinus angustifolius
AAGGTCTTAAGAAAAGGTTAGGTTAATTGCACGAAGTTGTCAAACATTAAGGCACTCGACTACAAAATTACACCCACTTGTTATATTTTGTACATAAATGAATCCTCCAAAGATGTACCCAAATGGGGTTTTTGCAAAAATAGGCAACAGTAGCCATGCAACCATTTAAGGAACTAACACTTGAATCAACTCTGTTAAATAACCAATACCCCAAGAAAACAAAACATCCTACAATAAGGACATTACCAACAAAAACCACATTAAGCCAACCCACTAAAAAACCAAAATTTATTTACCATATAATACGCATAACAAAAAAAAGTAACATATAAGAAGTTGAACAAAGCTAAAGATCAATTCAACCACTACAAGTGTTAATCTCTATTCCCTCTCCCTTCTCTCATACTCCTCTCCAGTTATACTAGCAAAGCTACCATATCAATTTATATGAAGTGATTAAATGGAACCAGAGAAAATTCCTAAACCAAAATGAACCAACAAGAGGGGTAGTTTGGACAATACCTGAAAGTGCCGTATTAAAGCCATTCCCTTCTTCTGCCTTTTCCGCTGCCAATGTTCATAAATGGTTTTGACTAAACACAAAGGCCCAACATCAACCATGAGTTCCTCTATTTCATCAGGTGTAAACTGATCACACTTCTGAGCATATGCAGCCTTTTCAAACATGTCTATTGTCTTCTCAAACATTTTCTCAGAGAGCCCATTCAAGCTACTATTATCTTTTTCAGAATTTTGAATGTTTGAAATCCACTGTTCATCATCGCTATCCATGTCATAAAGGACACACAATGGATCCAGAGCCATCTCAGCATCAGTTTCAACCTGTCGGAAATAGTTACAGCTCCGAACATAAGTAACTTCAGGTCCACTATCATCATTCTCCTCTATCAAGTGAACACCACGAATAGGTATGTTTTTAACTGAAGCAGCACAGATGTTTCGATTGTAGCACTCCTCATGCATCGCCTTGAAAAGAGTCCACTGATTCCGATCAGGAAATTCCAAGGTCCAATCCTTCCCTCCTTTCCACATCATAACATGTGTGTAACGATTTGTTGATCCAGGCTGCAAAAACTGATTTGCTTTATATGAATACCTTGTAATGCCTAAAAGATTTACTGAAAGTTTCCACTCGTCATGGTCAAGCAATTCGAGTACAACTTGGGCCCTGGATTCTCTCCATCCTTTATCGCCAACTGTAATCAACACATTTACATCACAAGATAAGGATTCAAAATTCTTTTCAGGGACAATAGCAACATCCAATGACTTCTTCTCAGTAACCTTTCTAATTCGCTTCCGAGGAAGCACTTTCTGATCATGGCTTTTGTGTCTTGAACTAACTTCAAACCCTGCAAAAGGCACAGAATATGATACTGGTGTCCGCGGCTTTCTTGGTCCAACACTAAAACCACTGTAAAAAGAGTCGGCCTTGCCAACAGACCACCCATGTGATGACAAGGAACTGTTCCTGTTCCGGTGCAAATAACTTCTAGGAGCAGTAGGAATAGGGCTTGGAATGACACCTCCATCAATGTTCCAAGAGAAATCAGAAGAATGTTGAGCACGATGTAAGTCACGATCAACATGTTTCTCAAATTGAGGATTTTGAACACTGAGATTAAAAGAATGGGAACAATCAGAAGCATTATCATTGTGAATTGAAGAACTTAAACGTAAAGAACTGAGCTCTAGCCTTGAGGTATGTGACTTGTACTCTGGTAAAGGAATAGTAGTACCATGCCTCTTAGAGCCAAGGGAAATAGAAGTTCCAGCACCATTGAGACCAATGTCCTGATATTTTTCAGAGAGGATATGATCGCTGCAAGTAGATGGACCAATTACCTGATCTAACTCAGCACAACAATGTTCATAACCAGCAGCACCTTTTGACAAGGTCATGGTATGTTTCTTCAGATTACTGCCAGAACAGTCATCTTTCACCAGACCAAACTCTTCCTGGTCATGCATTGGTTCACGACCACAAAAGTTCATACGAGCTGTCGACTGCTTCATTAGGAAATCAAGATGCAATCTGAGAAAATTTGTAGCAGCAAAAGAATGAGCAAAGGGAGGAAATTTTGTCTCACTGGCATCCAGAGACTGAGTATCAACTTCAGTGGAAACTTTGGAGCCACCCATAATGTAAATCCCTGGACTTCTCTTCTTCCCAGACTTTTCATCCAGAACCTGTGTGATTTGATTCAAGACAAACACCCAACAGAAGTAAACTTGCAGTCAGCTTTGGAAATTTGACATGATAAAATGTTGAATTATAAGAATAAGTTATAAATATGGCAATTTTTACATTCTTAAAAATTGTTGAAGGATATGGAAGCACCAAATAGGAAATACAGAAAATGAGAACGGGGTACCTTGACTGAGATGGGATCACTGATGGAAGTCATCGGAAACTCACTCGGTCCATTTTGAAGGGCCTGAATGTTATCATATGTGCATTTAGAAAGAGGGAGCTCCTTACTGAGCAGCCAATGTCTCTTAAGCTTGGAATCCAAATACATCCACTTTGAATTCTTCACTTTAGAGAAACTATATAATTCAAAAACAAGTGGTTTCTTAATCATATGAACACGGGAAAACTTGAATCCAATAGATGTAAAGGGCCACTGCAAGTCAACAGATTTCCCTTGGGGAGCAGGTTGGCAAAATAACCTAAGGACAAATAAGACAAAGGCAACAACCATATCAAGGCAGCCTTCAAATAATAGAAACCTCAATCCAACCACATTGTCAACAAATAGCATCTCCAAAGAAACTCTTGGCCACTTGGTCACAACTGTGCCATAATTATGCAGCATAACAGCCCGACGCAACCACAAACTCTCCGATTCAAAATAACAGTTCAGCACCGTACGTATTGGAAGGTTCAAGTCAAACCGGAATGCTGCTGACTCCATGTCCCAAAATATTTTGGATACTCCTGCCATGTAAGTGAAGCACAATGGCCCCTCAACCTCAACCCTCCTGTCACTTGGTTCACCAATCACAGGTCTTGGAGCTGCCCATTGGAACCTCTTTCTAAAATACACGATATGATGTTTTCCATCTTTAGCACTAGTGGCTCTTTGCAACAGAGATTCCTTCCTAAGGTTTTCTGAGTTATCTTGTGATACAAGATCGCATGACAGATTGTTTTTAACATCCCCCATGGAATTTTTTGCTAAATGTTCTTTTACTCTAACAGGTTCACCATATAAGACTGATGTGTTTGTACTTTGAGGTGTAACAGAAGTTTTCTGCTTCTTATACACATGAGAAGAAGATTTAAGCTGAAGAGGAGACTGAGCCAACCATGAAATTATAGGTCCTGAGTCCATACTGCTCCCACCGCAGTTATCATCCCCAGTTGTTGTTGTTGTTCTTCTTTGCCTTTCATTTATAGACTTGCTCCCATTTGGCTGATCAGAACTTCTACTTTTCGTTGAAGCTCTTCTCCACCTCGGATTTCCAGGAAGTTCACTATGAAGTAATAGGAGCTTGAATCTCTCAGTTTGGAGATTAACCCATTCTTCATCCCGGTCATCATATCTTATATGGTAAAGCCTGTTCTCTTTGTCATAGTCATTGACAAGACCATAATACCAACTATGATCTAAAGGCCAAAAAACTTTAATTCTTCGCATCAGTAGCCACTGTACATCAACATCATCCAACGGAATATCATAAAAATGGCGCCTCTTCCTCATTTTGCCATTGTCTTCAGATTGCTGGCTTGGCCTCAAGTTCCTACCAGAAGTATCAACTGATGCAGATTCTGAATCCAACCAAGACTTGGATCCATGATTAACAATATTTTGACTAGAAGATAGCCAAAAGGACAAACCATTTTCTGATGGCAATCTAGAAGACTTACTACTAGAAGAAAACCCAGTACAGCTTGGATCAAACCTTGAAGACAGCATCCTGGCTGCATTCTCTTCAAGATTCTCCTCCTCCTCATCAATCAATGGCTCTTCCTCATTGGCAACACTAGTTCTAACTGAAGCCAGAGTCTTTCTTCTTCTGTCCTTCCTTCGCGACTTTTTTAAAGAGGAGGCAGCACCATTTACAAGAGGGTGAGAGGCGATATACTCATTCCCCTTGAAGCGTTGAAGTGAATTTGAATTACTGCTCCCTTTTTCCTTGTTTTCCTTGAACTCATTGGAATTCTTCTTCTGTCTAACCTTCATAGAATCAATCCCCTTGTGCACACCATGCCTACCTATCTTCAGCATCTGACCACCATGGACAGTTTCATAACTAGGCAGCCCTTCCAGAACATCGATTTTCTTTCGCTCACTCCTCTTTCGCGTTGGAACAAGGACAATGTTATCACGAAAGCAAAGCAAAACTCCATCGGGCCCACTACTGCTACTCAATCTCTGATTCAACCCGAACTTCAATTCCAGCGAATCCTGCCTACCAGAACTCGGCTCTCCATCAAGAGTCTTCTTAATTCTACTATCAACATTGTCTAATCTACTCAAAGACACTTCCTTTTTCACCTTCTTTCGTCTGTTCCTCTTCTTGTCATCACCGCCAAGACTGCTAGCATCCCTCTTTAAGCTCTTCTTCTTTGGACTCTCTTTAGTTAATTGTGATTTATATAAACTTTTGAGATCCAAAGATCTTGACTTTTTGGTAATTGAAGCCCCATTGAAGTTCTCTTCACCACTTTCCATGAATAATAATAATCAACAAAAGTATAAACAGCAAAACTACAATTCGCAGCTTCCATGCATTTTAAAGATCTGTAACACAAAAAATTGAAGAAAATTCACAAACAATGCTTCAAAAAACCCAAAACTGTGATCATATATACATAACCCCAAAATGCACTTATCTTACTTAATTCAACAAAACAAAGAAGAAATCATTAAAAATTCACACACATACCTGAGGGCAAGTCACCAGGAATTGCGAGGATCACGAGCTCAAATCATGAATTAGGGTTTGTGAATTCCTTGTTCGGCGATTTGAAACCCTAACGAAACCCTCAATTTTGAAATTCCCCAATTTCTTGTATTTAATAGTGCCTAGGGTTTTCTATTAGGTTTTCACATGTAAGAAGGGTTTTGCATCAGAAATGATATTTTTTTGCATGGAAATGGGAATTTTTTGTTAGACACGTGGCAAAACAACAACCGTTTGATCAGAAAATTGTGTATGGGTTATGATCTTATATGATAACAATGTGAGAGCACATCTTTTATATCATTCACCTGTAATGAGTTGTGATTGGTTAGGAAAATATTTGATAAATATACTTTTAACTTGAATATATTTTCTTCAATTAAAATAGAAGTGTGATTTTACAGTTTTGACCCTTGTCTTTTAGTAAAACTTCGGATATGTCATCACTTTTTATTTTGTTTTAAGGCTGGGTTGTTGTTTGAACACTTGTGGATGTTGCATTTGTTTTGTTTTCGAAATCATGTTTTTTGGTATTCAATAAAAAAAATTATGACGCAGTGTAAAACATTGTTACATTTAATGGAGAATGAAGTTTTTTTTTTGGATTTTAACTAATAAGGATATAAATCACATTTCATTATGCGTTTTTTTTTTGCCTTTCACACAGCCCCTCTCCATTCTTGGAATAGAGTCTCTTTTCTATATTTAATCATCATTAACTTTTAAATATAAGATAATAAATGATGAATGATATAAGATAACTTTTAAATATAACTTACTGATTGTATATAAATTTTTATGGATAGTGTATAAATATTATACTCTAAGGGTCCGTTTGAGACTTGAATTTTAGAGAAGAAAAGAATGAAAAAATTCAGAGTCATCTTACAAGTGAATTTAGTGGTTTTCTTTAATAATTTTTAGTTTTGTTAAGCAAGAGATGAAGGCCAATGTCATCATTTTGCAAAAGGAAAGCACACCATTTTTGCTGGTGAGTTGTTCTTATCAATTTAGCTTTGGTTAGAATTTCAACTTATTTCTTATCCTTATACAAACCTCTAAAGATTGTAATTAACATCATCACTCAAATTCAAAGAAATTAAGTATGGGAATTTGTGTTGGAAATAATGAATATTGAAGTGTTTAATATTTTTTTTCCTAAACACATAATAACAAGGAAGATATGTGATGGAAGAATCATGTTATTCTTGCATGATAAGTAAAATTGATACAATAAAGTTCTATAATAGTTGAGTGTATGGATTAAATGGGTGCTCGAAACTCCAATAAAGATGAATTTATATGGGTAGGAACATGAGTTCATGAAATTTTTCATAGAGTTACAACATAGGTAAGTGCTATTGTTGCCATGATTAATGCATAGAATACCAAACTCTAAGGATTAGTTTGGAGTTGGATTTTGGATGGGAATGAAGGGAAAGGGAAGGTTTCGGAGCCATGAAATACACTTGTGGAATGACTCACAAATATTCTCTATCTCTTCATTCTCCTCCAAAATCCAACTCCCAAAATAACTATAAAGGTAAGTATTCTACCGAATTTGTATATTTATTATAGTTGCATGAATCTTTCTTGTATGACAAAAAAAAACTCTTCAGAAAATTATTAATGAAGGTTTTATGGTTTATTTGGATATTTTTTAATTGACGACTACCAACAAAATTGAACATAAAAAGGAAAGGGTCATTATTTTCAAACATATGGTTTTCAATGGTACCTATGATGGTAAGTTAATTTATTTTCTTTTACATTGTCAAGTCAATATAGGAAATTAGCATTATAAACATGCTTGGAGGATTTTAAGGCTTTTAATTGTAAAGGGGAAATGTAATTTGTTTGTTATTATTTCCTCATTCTGAGTTGCACATTACTTGTTTCATTCTTTACATAGAAATAAGGGTTAGAAGTAAGAGTAAAAAAAGATGTTATATTAAGAGTTATAGGTAAGAATTTAATTAGTTTAATTGAACACAAATCTTATCTACTCTTTACTATAAGCTGAGAAGATTTCTTTGTTAGTACCCAAAAAATAATATTTTTTAGTGAATCCTATCTTAATAATAGAGCGATAAAGAAATAGTAAAAAATAAATTACTCTACTTCTCTTGAAATATATCATTATTCTAAAAAAAATCTATAAGAAATGATTATATTTTTTCCTTTAGATTCGAGTAAAGAAGAAAAGTGTTTGAGTAATCAATTAAGTCAAAAGATAAAGAAATAACATAAGTTTCTCCACAGAAATCTATAAATTTATCCTGTTTCACAACTAATAAAAAAGCCTAGCTTATTTTTCATTCCCAAATCTAGTATTAGATAACAAAATGTTGGTTTAATGTGAATGATCTAATAAAGGAAATAGATGGTTCTAAAAGCACAAAGAAATTTTGTCAATCGAAATATTTTTCTTTTGTTATTTTATCACTTTATAGGAATGATACATGTTTAACTATTTTATCCATTCACTACTATATAAAACACTATTTTATTGCAAATATTTACTCATGTTTAAAAAAACATAAAATGAACAAATTTGTGGTGGTTGTATGAATAGCCCAAGTTAGTTTTTAAACTAGATTTTTTAATAGCAAGAATATTTTATCAACAACTGAACATAGAGAGTACTCAAACACACATGTAACATAGAACTCAATTGAAAAATGTTCCAATGTAATCATAGTAGTAATAACCTTATTCATCAAATAAACTTAATAGGGTAACCAGATTTAGCAAGTGTTACAATGCCTTTATTCTTACTACATTTTATTGTCCAATATTCATGCTCATTGAATATTGTGTGGTAAAATTTCCCCTTAACAAGTGGCACCTAAAACATTTGGTCATTTCATCCACCTCACTTGAATCCAGTAATTTACATCTTCCTCAATTTTCCATGTGTTGTATATTAACCTAAGATATTTAAATCTAGTGACTTGTGGTAAGATATGATCTCCAATTTTTACATATATACTAAGATTTTTCCACCTCTTGCTAAACTTACACCACATATACTCTGCCTTGCTTCGACTTATATGAAAGTCACGTACTTCTAAAACTTGTCTCTACATTTCTAGTTTCCCATTTAATTCCTCTCGTCTCAAAGTAGTAACTTTAAGACATCCCATAATTAAAGAGCCAGATAGGAAGAAAGACATGTTTGAGATGACACAAACATAAGAGAACTCAGACTCTTTATGATAATCAATATGTTGGTACTTAACAATCACATGATCAAAGCACATCTCATATGCCATACCATGATGTGAATACCAAATTTCGTCCAGAGTCTTTTTTTTTAAAGAAAAATTATAAGGAAGTTTAGGGACTAGGTCACAATTAAAAGCACTCACAAGACTAAGTAAAAATTACCTTAAGACTCTTCATTAACCTCAACCCTAAACCTAAGTGAGGTTATAAATAGCCCCACCTAGTCCTAACCCAATGGGGGGCAGCTTTACTAACAACAAAAAATACTCACCAATTTTTTTTTCCGTGAAAGAGAAAGATAAGGTCAGAGATAGTGAGAGAGAAAAGAAAAGGAATAGGTAGGAGCATCTTTTCTCTTGGAACCATCTTTCATTAATCAATGTAATACCATTAGGTTTTTATACTCACTCTAATTCTCTATCTTCTTCTCTTTATTTATTAGAGTTTATTGTCGTATGCCTAACTAACACTGCTATGTTCATATACATTTAAATGCATATGCTATTGCATTACTTTCTCATCTCACATTCACTATATATGTTATGAATAATTGGCTAAATGGAAAGGATTTTAAAGTCAGCCTAATAATACCTCTACATTCCAGGGATAGTTTCTATATTTCAGGGATAGTTTGTATGTGCTTATTTTATTTGAGAGAGGTAGAGGAGTTGGTAGATAGTCAATATTGTCCTTATCTTCTAAAGTCTTACCTAACTTTCAATAAAAAATTTATTTTTGACAAATTTCAAAAATAAAATAACCAATTATTCATTAATGTCGTTTCTTATAAATATAAAAAAGTCGTCAATAATTAATATATTATATTTATTTGAACCATCAATAAATAAGATACTTTTTTTTTTGAAATTATACTTAATATTTGAATTAAGAGTCGCAATCATTAATATGGTATGATATGAGTTTTTGAAATAATCGAGAGTTAAAATCATTACTATTTTATGTCATGAACCTTTGAAATAATCAAGAGCCACAATCATTAGTATTTTATGATGTAAACCTTTGAAATAATAATTTTTTTATAAAATTAAGCAAATAAGAGAAAAATATTTTTTTTAAGTGCTAAGGTTAGAGAAAGAGTGCCAACTTGAGTATTATTTTTATTATCATGCTAGTATATCTAATTCCATGTGATTATTGTGGGTACCGTTTGATAACGGGTGAACAGGATGCCAATACTTTCCCTGATTCGTAACCGACTCCCAAGTCCAGAGATCTAGTTCAAAGACCAAGTTTTTCCAATGTTTGGGCGTCGAAAGGGTTTTCTACGTTTTGACCACAAAAACGTGGTGGCGACTCCAAATCAGTTGTGTGACCGGTTTCGGCCAAAAATCAGGGTGCGACACATGAGAAGAGAAAAGTTGCAAAAGAAAAAAACAGAGAAATTTAGATTTAAAAATGGAGAGTTGTGAAGAACTGGGAAAGTAAGATCAGAATATAGAAAGAACTCAGAAGACTCCTCAGAAACTTGTGAAGGTCACAACCTTTCAGGAACTTTCTAATAATCAGAATACTAAAACTCAGCAACCTCCTATCATGGTAAATCCTGTCAGACACAACATAAAGATACTGGAAAAAACTTGAATGACCAATCATGGATCAAGACAATGCAAGAGGAGTTTGATCAATTCTTTTGGGAAGTAACATTTTCTCCCTGAAAAAGCAGCTCATTTACCACTTCAGCAAACTATTCATGTATGATAGTGAGAAAAATACCACACTTAGGATGGCAAAAATGAAAATCTTTAGTTTTAAATTTAATTGCTCAAATCCTATGAAGCATTGACACGTCAATAACCTTCACATATCCGATACCAATGATCTCTGATATTTCATCGATATGTACCCACTGCGTATCGAAATTATATTTTTGAAAAATAAATAATTTATAGATCCGATACTATCCAGATACTCTATGATACTCTTAAAATGTTTTGTTGATACCTCATAGACACCCAAAATACCACAATAGCATTTTAAAAGAGAGAAAGGCATAATGCAATCAATTAAGTAGAAAAGAGAAACATAATATACAATCTACCAAGTGGACTTGTAGCAAGAGAAATAAAACAAAACACATGTATTGCACAAATAATGAATACGAAGTGCATATGCATAATGTTAATCATCGATTAAACATGGTTGACCATCTTATTAAGACAATATAAATTTCATTTTATATTTAGTGATGTCTACAAATATGTTCCTTATTTGCAAATTCATAATAATAATATGTTTATTATGTTTTATGGATTTTATGTACATATTTTATATGCGTACCCCAAACATATTGTATCCTACATTTTCAAGAAAATGTCTATCGACATATAAGATACATATCATATCCGATGCTCATATCAGAATCAGTACTTACTCCCATAAATAGTAGGATCAAGATAGAATAGACATATGCAGTCTTACTCCCATAAATAGTAGACTATTTCCAGGATTTAAACTTTGTGACCTCTTAATTACTAAAGAATAATCTTAATGTAGTGCCTGGGCTAACTCTCCAATCAAGTAAATAAGTAAAGGCAAAAGTACAATGTTCCTAGTAAGATATCAATTATTCTCTCAATTAAAAAATGCAAATATATACATCCATAAAAAGAGTAAAATGCAGTAACTTCGTATATCTGTGACTCATTTACATGAAATGAAATATTTTTTTTTTCAACTCTAATTGTCAATGCGTACCTTGAACAATCAGTTGCATCACAGGTAGACTAGAGAAGATGGTGCCACTCACCAACCAGCATGTAAAGAGAAAATTTATCAACAAAAATGAATGGATTGGATAAAACCAGAATCAAACATCAATCCAAAGAAAAAGAGTGGACAGCATAGAAAAACTTTACAAAATTACTAGTGTGCATATATGTATATATGTATATATATGTGTCTATATGGGACTTGGATTCTTTCCTTTTTCAGTTCTTAAGGAAAATGAAAATACCCAAATAGCATAGAGCTTGATTAAACTGCAGTGCTGGCAACACCATTCTCAACCCTGATCTCATGCTGTTGTTGGCTAGCACCTTCCCTGGAGATGGATCTTCTTACATTCTCAACAACCTCACTCTTGCAAAGAGGGCATAATGCATTTATCTTCAACCACTTGTCTATGCACTCTTTGTGGAAAAGATGGGAACAAGGCAATTCTCTTAACTCATCATTATTTTCATACTTCGCCAGGCAAATGCAGCAAACCTGCAGAAAACCACAGAACAAGTCATAGTCAGAATCTGAATACACAAAAATCACGTCAAGTCCAGGATACAATATGAAAGGCATAGTACAATGCAGGATCTGTCAACATTATCAATAAGAGATTTGGTAGTTTAACATTATAATTCAACAACAGCACCACTCTAGATCAAACATTCATTAACAGGTGACTCAGATGCTACATTTATGAACAAAAATTTTATGATACTACGGCAGAAAAAATGTTTCTAAGATACGGCAGCTACACATTCTTGTGAAGCTACTAAATAATGAATTTAAACATGCATAACGGAATCAATTAAATAAAGACCAGATTGTACTTACGGCGTCTTCTCCAGTGATCACACGCTCCTTTTCAGTTCCTGCAGCCACAATTCCACCTTCAGCAGCAGCTGAGTTGCTTTCACCACTTCTTTTATTTTTCTTCATCTTGAACTTGAACGTTGGCAGAGCATTAATGGATTCAGAAGTTGCTCCTCTGTTTTGTGCCAGATCTTCTCTAACCCCGAGGATGGAAATTATACAAGGGAGAAAACAGCAGATTGTTGAACACAGAATGAAGGGCATAGCATAACCAATACAGCTAAAGGCAAGAAACACTATACATAAGCTGCAAAGCAAAAGGAGGCAAACATAAATTGAAGCCTCCAAAAAAGTTAAAAAAGAAGAATAAACGTAAGATCTGATGAAAAGGTATACCTGTACAGGTTAGGAGCATCATCAGCAGACGAATGTCCCCCAAAGATCCATACATTTCCAACAACGAACCATACAGCAAAAAAGCAATCTAGGGATATTTTAAAGTATTCCATTAGTGTCTTCATTCTGCAATGCAAGTAAGACAATGACTTAGCAATTTCATAATCTACTTACAAATTACAAATAATAAGTCAACATTTAATGAATAAACAGGGAATTGTGGATGAGGGGTGAACATAGCAAGAAGCATTACATAAGGAAAATAATATTCGAAGTTACAATTGAATGTTACTTCCAAATCATGTTTTGAAAATCAACCTTTACTTTTTCTATAATTATTAGAAATCGGCTTCTCAAGTCCCATGAATAATCAGTCATACCTTCATTACAGATTGGAGTAAAGACAGCTATATTCTTTTATACTTCAAATTTTCTTCGTATAACATATCCTCAATTATAATATTGTAAAGCTTAACATGTGTGCGAAGTATCTAACACGTATGTGTGTATTTAATGTGTGTGTGCTCGTGCTTAAGATAACTGTGTGTTTAATGTACCCATGTGTGTCTACTTAATATGTATGTGTGTTTATTTAATGTGTTAATTTATTCAAGCACTATTACTATGTTACAGCATAATGAAGGCAAATTGTACATTAATAGCACGTTGATGATGGTTTGCATTGTGTCACTGTTTATTGTGCATCAGAAGTTTGACTTTCGCAACTAAATGTCATTAATACAAATGTTTCTAATTAATGCTGTAATCTTTATAACTTAAGTTAATGTGAATCCTTATTGAGAATTATAGATAACACACATGTTAGTCACACACACGGGCATGTTAAAACACAAACACACACGTTAAATACACATACAAACATTAAACAAGCTCACACACACGCATTGAATACACATGTTAAGCTTTACTTTTTTTGAAATATTATGATTGAGGTCACTTTATGCTAACAAAATCTTAAGTGTAAAAGAATATAGTTGTGTTTACTCTAATTTGTAATGAAGGTGTGACTGATTGCAAAATAAAATTATTGGGACTCGAGAACCATATATGTTTTACACCAAAATTGCAAAAATGATCATACAGAATATCAAAGTTGTCGATTAGTCCCACAGTTTGGGTGGCTTGAATGGGACAGAACACAAGAGAAAAACAAGGGTGCATGACAAGAACACTTAACTTTTTTATCAATTAGGTTGATGGAAGAACAAGAAGAGGATAAGAAATAATGGCTAAACCAAAGCCCTTCAGGCAAAAGTGAAATTTACGGACTCAAATGTTCAATTTCTGAAATATCCTGGGATATGAAACTAGTTTTCAGTAATGAGATGAGCTCTATGATGAATTCACCACTAAAGCAGTAATGCTTTCATCCTAGTAGGGTGAAATATTTGGAGGACCAAGAAATCAATCATAACATTTTGGAAGGGTCTGGCTCCCACTTTTTTATTGTATGATTCCAAATTCCAGGTCCAAAGTCCTAACTCCGTAAACTAAGATGTAAAAAAGTCCTAACTCCGTAAACTAAGATGTAAAAAAGTCCTAACTCCGTAAACTAAGATGTAAAAAAGTCCTAACTCCGTAAACTAAGATGTAAAAAAGTCCTAACTCCGCAAACTAAGGTGTAAAAAAGTCCTAACATAGTTTCATATCATCCTCAAACTTTTGGCAAAGATGTAAAAATGTAATATCATCGTAATTTTAGGAGAAACGTAATGTGATAACAAAATGAGCTGAGTGTCATGAAAAACCATGACATACACAACATCAATCAGTCCTAATCCCAAAAGAAGCTGCTGACCATCTTAATAAAAATAAGTGAGTGTCTGTCATCATCTAACTCAGACTTGGAGCTATCAGCTTGGTATAGCCATTGCAACATAGTATTCCTCATGTAACAGGAATGTCCATTTAGCCAATTATAGATATCCCTTCACTACCAAGAGAACTACATCATGACTGCATGATGGCCCAAATATTCATGTGGGAGTGTTGGTTGCTAGAAACTAAAAAGGATGTTCTTGATCGCTTGATAGACGTGATCAGTTTGGAATGAGAGAAGAACTGGACCAGAATAGAGATAGAAATGTAGTGTTATTGACAGGAATTACACTTAATGATACAAACTCTCTAGGTATTCGAGGGACCTAGAACTCTCCCTTACTTCCCCTTCCCTTTAATACAAATGATACCTTACTCACACTAATAACTAAGTAACTAACTAATCATAACAGTAAGTAGCTACTCCCTCTCGTCATTATTATAAGACACCATCTAGAAGATTTTCATGATCATTTCATAAATGAGGGTAAGATTGTAATCTTATAATATTTTAAAAAAAAATCAAGAAAAGTAGCCACTTTTATTGGTATGTACAATATAGTTAAAAGTGTCCTATATATAGGATCAGAAGGAGCATTATCTATTACTATTTCTGTTATTATATAATTTATTATTTTAGTACCTAACAATACTCCATCCTAAACATTCACTGTATTGTCAAAGTGAAGCTTGTGGTTACTGGAAACATATTCCCAACGAGGTCCCATTGTGCTATTCCAAATAGGGGTGGTTTGCTTTTAGGGGACCTTGCCAAGTTAGTTACTATTGGTTCCACAACAAATAATTAAAGGTATGCACAAAGAAAAGGATAATCAAGATAAGAAAGAAAAGTTGACCTCTCAGCGTCAACTAATGGAAAGAAGTACAACGCAATATCTTCAGTAGGACAATCATTATGGAACACATCAGTCAAGACATTCAACATGGGAAGTGATTCTAGTTGAAGAGGTGAGGGCAATCTACTAAAAAATGTGTATGCTTTACTATTAAGATGCCTTGAAGTTGAGCCTGAAACTCATCACAACTTCGATAGATATATCAACCCGAAGAACATGCCAATTCCAGATTAATATGATGTTGATCATTTTCTAGGGACTGATAGGGTAGGCATAGGGTAGTAGAAAAGAGGTTTGTTGTTAGGAGTTGTTTGAATTAAATAAAGAGGGAATTCCTAGAATACCCTTACTAGTTAGTTAGATTAGTGTATTAGTTGTATAAGTAGAGGAGGGAAAGCTTGTAAGAGTAGTTTTTGGAGAAGTTGTAATTGGGAACTGATTTAGGAAATCAGTTAGGGAAGTTACTCTCTTGTGGAAGGAGTTCTTCATCATTGTATACACATTTTCAGCAATAACACAATTTACGGATCAAGATCACATTGATCTTGCATCTATTCTTCTATTTTCTGTTTTTCTGTTTCAACATTCTGATTTGATATCAGTTCTAACACTGGTATCAGAGAACCAATCTTGGTGCCTGAGGGAAGTGAGATCCACCAATTCTGCTGCTAGGGTTACGAATCGCACCTATGGAGGAATAATACGGGAAATCGCAGAAATAGAAATTGATTGAAGAGGAAATAGAAATCTGATTATTGCGACAAAGAGAAGACACAAGCAAATTCGTGAGGCTAGGGTTTGTGCGAAGAAGAAGACGATTGTGTTGTGACACGGAGAGAACGAAGTCAGAATCTGAATGCTAAGGTTTGGATGTTGGAAATTGCTGAATTACACTAGGAGAAGAAGAGGAAGCATTCCAAGGTAAATTGGAAAATTCAGTTTCGAATTGAGGGCTTACTAATTCAATTTCATATGATTTCAGTTGTGAATGGTTGGCAATTCGTGTGAATTAATTAGGGAAAGAACTATCAATTTATTCTGTTTCGAATTGATAGACTAATTCAACTTTCCTCAAGCATTCCAAAATCACATCACCGCATCAAAATTGCTGTATTTAATTTTGTTGTTAAAAAAAAAATTCAGATTGTGAAAACTGCTATTGCTACTGATGTTTGGTGTTAGAATTTCAGATTCGAAATTCAGAAATTTAGATTCGAAAATTCATAAATTAGGAATTCATGAATTTTTGCCAGAAATCCAGAAAATTCAGATCGGGATTTGTGTGAATTCTTGTTGAGAATTCGAGGATTGGTTGTTAGTTAATGGTGTCTACGCGAAATATGGCACGAGACAGTGATAGTTGGAAACAAGAACGTGATGAGGATGCGCACCAGCAGGAGAAATGGCAGAAGTGGGAGATTCCGATTTTTGCTGGCGATGACGCATTCGAGTGGACTCACCGATTGGAAAGGTACTTTCAGTTGAAAGAATTGTCGAAAGATGAGAAGATGCAAGTGACCATTATGGCACTTGAGGGGAAGGCATTGAGTTGGTACCAATGGTGGGAGAAGTGTACTCCGAGACCCAATTGGGAAGGGTTCAAGATTGCCGTGATTCGCCGATTTCAACCATCTAAGATTCAGAATCCATTCGAACAGTTGTTATCTCTCAAATAAACAGGTTCAGTAGAGGAGTTTGTGGAGGAATTCGAAAAGTACGGTGGGACCTTGAGGATTATAGATCAAGAATTGGTGAAAGGAATATTCTTGAATGGGCTCAAGAAGGAACTACAAGTAGAGGTAAAAATGTATGATTTACATTTCTTATCTGAAATTATGCAGAAAGTCTTGTTGATAGAACAAAAAAATCAAATGGAAAATAAGAGTTTGGAAGAAGCTACGAATCAGAGCATCCCTTTGAAATTATCATCTGAAAATCCATGCTCAAGTGTTAACTCTCCTTCTGTTCATGCAAAGGAGGAGGAAAGTCTTTCAGTTGCTGTTACTTGTGTACAATCTGTCACTTCATCAACAACGGGGGATAATGAGATTTCGAAAGCTAAAGACCTTCAGGGAGTCACGATGAATGGAAAAGTTGGGGCCCCACAACTAGGGGTGGTGGCTAATAAGCTTGGAGGAAGACACAATTCTATCAATATTGGTAATAAATCATTTGCTTTTGGACCAAGAGGTCAAGATAATGGTTTTGTCAAGACAATGAAGTTACCGCATCATGTGGAAGGAAATGAGCTGAACAGATTTAGTGACCCTCCAGGAGATGCCTACTTAGATGATTTATTTCATCTATTAGATAACCAATCTGGGTACAAAATTCTCTTTCCCCGTGAGGACAAGGTGGTTCTTTTAGGAGGGGGTATTGATAGGGTAGGCATAGGGTAGTAGAAAAGAGGTTTGTTGTTAGGAGTTGTTTGAATTAAATAAAGAGGGAATTCCTAGAATACCCTTATTAGTTAGTTAGACTAGGGTATTATTTGTATAAATAGAGAAGGGGAAGCTTGTAAGAAGGCAGCTTTTGGATATTTTGTAAATGTGGAATAACTGAATTGGAGCAATTCGGCTGGGAGGGAAACTGCTGGCAAAAAGTAAATGTGGAATAACTGAACTGGGTGGTGATATTTTATACAAAAAATATTGTTTTAAGTTAGTTTTTCTCAATTATGCTTAAGATAAGTGCCATAAAAGTGTATGATTGGACCAATTCCAGATTCTTCGTAAAGCATACACATCTTTAGTAGATTGCATATCAATTCCTATGTCGAATGTCCTGAATCATGTATTCCAGAATGATTGTCCTACTCTTCATGATATTGCATTGTACTTCTTTCCATTAGACGACACTGAGAGGTCAGTTTTTCTTTCGTGTTTTGAGAACTTTTTTCTTTGTGTAGCTCATAATTATTTGTTGTTTAAGCTACTAAATGTTCTCAAATGGGTGTAGGTCCAGAGAAAACTATAATAGCATATTTGAGTTTGTGAAGGCTAAAAAAGTATTGCTGAGAAGTATTATTGATGGAGTGGAGTTGATGGTGTTTACCTTAAATGAACTTAATGTGGACTCAAGGGATGCATCACTTGTTTCATGAATTGGCTCTACTACATCCCCGACCTACACTTCCATATGTATGCATGTGTTGTGGTGGAAAAACGAGTACACATGAATGTTGAATACAAACTGTGTTCCATTCAAGCAGATGTGGTCATTACATGATTCTGTTGGTAGTTTATTTCCCCTTTAAGCAGATGTGGTCATTACATGATTCTGTTTGTGTGCTGCCTCGGCCCTCATGAGCTTATGTGAATCTGTCCTTCCTAGGACTTTTTTTGTTAAATACCACATGCACTTAGGGCAATGTTTAAGGAACAAGCAAAAGGAAATTATTCATTTGAGAAGTGACATAATTAATAAATTATGTATTGAACTTCCAAATGAAGACTTTTTATTGGTTCCTTCACCAGTGCCCTTTGGGCAATGGTAGCAAAACCATTTAACCTAATCACTACCACATATAAGTGTAGGAAAAGTAAAAAAATCCTAAATCAAAAACAGGATGAGGAAATGTTGTACAAGTTACACCGGTGACCTTATTTGAAGGTCATGAAATGATATGGACAAATTGATCATTTGATTTGGATAGGTCAAGCACAAGCTTTGGTCATTTCCAACTCATGATAATGTACAAAGAAATAGAGGGGAGAAATATTTGGCATTCACAAGGTGTGACCAGAAGCAACTAATTTACAGCATTCTTTTACTTATGCATAAAAAGGGAACATAATTAAAGAAGAGAAATAAGTAGAATATCAGAAGTTAACGTCCTCCTAAAAAACTCCAAAATCCCACAGAAACGAGAACAGAAAAACATGTCATATAAACAAAGTTGCCAACTACCCACAAATATTTGAAAACCTAGTGTCTACATTATCCATTTTGAGCAATATAACAAGCGATTGAAATGGAATCTTAAAACCTTGTGCTTCAGACTTAAAAAAGAATTTATCCTAGCATGGAAAATATACTAAAACACTAAACATGTCAGTAAAAGCTTAATAAATGCTGATACAAATGAAAGCATAAGTAATTAACAACAATAATAAGAGAATAACTGATTCAATACCTTCTATTCGCCAACACTGAAGCATGGTTGCTTCTGGATGAAACAACAGCCTGAACATCTTCTCCTCCATTAGTTCTGGAACTAGAAAGAAGTGTCCCTGAAGGATCACTAATCTGAGGAGATGTTTGACGTGGTTGAGCAGAATCTTGCTCCCGAATATGGTTATGATGATAATACCGCCAATAAAGCAGAGGGAGAGTAGCACCACACCCAATTGCATAACCGAAGATCCATTGAAACAATGGGGTACGTGGATGCTCATGCCTTGATAAAGACAAAACAACGATAGATGCAATAATCTGGCTTACTAAGAGGACTAACTCAACAGATATCCATAAAGCAGAATGCACTGGACTCCTATGCCTGCGGGTTTCCCCTCGTCTTACAGACAAAGAATTCCTAGTATTTGACCCATTAGATGCACTCGACGTTAAAACTGACGGCTGAGAAACAGTTAACCTTGCACCACTATGTATGTCTTCTTGCCGTGATATATCAATGCCATTAATATGTCTGTCATGCGAGGCAGTAGTAGAGGCGCCGGTACTCCCAGCTATTTCAATAACATGTTGAATGCCATTCAAGCTCCCAACTCCCAGCCGCGCCATCAATAATGTGTGACTACCTGTTGGACCTTCAAGATACAGTTCTAATGAGACAATATTCACCACAGAAGCGTAGAATTGAAAAACAAAAAAATAATACTATACCACTCTTAAACACAAATCTCTGAGGCTGTGTCAAAACAAATGCTGTTCCTTGTACTATTAAACCAGCCTTCGCAGCAAAACCAACAGCTTCAATTCTGTTAAGAGGCAATATTTATTTCCAAAGCCATAGTTCCCATCTTTACTAACAATATATGTATATGCCAACCAAATAAAGTAGAACAAAAACAAATAATCAGAATTTTTAACAAAAGATTTGTGCCGCTACAGACTGCACAGAAACAAACTTGTTTGATGCCATGAAAGTGTGTTTGTTTGAGATTATTTTCTCCATAAAATCACTTATTTTCTCGAAAATAATCACTTACGAGAAATTGACATATGTTTCAACAAGATTTCTCAATAATTAGATTCACAAAATAATCAAATTTCCACTATAATCAGAATCTACTTTGAGTAGCTTCAGATTAACAAGAACATACTTTCAAATAAAAAAAGCTGATTATTTTTATTTTAACCAAACACAAAAAATTCTATCCTACACGAAAATCAATTAAAAAGTTAATCAAATTTTTAATACTCAACAAAATCATTTATTTTTTAATCTTAATCTAACAAACCCTAAAAGGAATAAAACAAAACATACAACATAATAAGGTTGCTGGCACAATGAAAAGGACAAAGACATTACCTAATTTCCACATGACATAAATATCTAATCCCAACCTGCAATAACAAAAAAATCAAAAACACTCTATCAATCCAAAACCTACAAAATTAAGTAAATAAAGAAAATACTATAAAATAAAAAAAATTGAATCAATACATCAATTTCGTTCACTTCATTTCATTTCTATGAATTTGGAAATAGATTAAAAGAAATTTGAAAAAGAAAAAGGAGCATATACCTGAGGAAAGTGATGAAACGAGAGAGAAAAATGGAAGGATTGTGTCGTTGACTAAGTGGTAGTGATATTCACTTGAAAGAATCTGAAAAAAGCAAAACGACAACGCGAAATCGAAATCAGAACATAAAACGACGGTAGCTAACAGGTTTTGGCGAAAACGAAATAGAGAAGTGAAACGGCACCGTATAAGAGGGTTGTGGAAAAGAAGAACGGTGGTGTCAGAAACAGTACCTTCTTAGTGTTGCCTCACACTATGTAATAATATCTCTTTTTTTTTGTTCTTTATTTCTTTTCTTTTTATAGTATATAGTATATATTTGATTAAAGTTGATAGGGATTTGAATGGCATTGTATTAATTATGATTTTTACATTTTTGGTATTAAATTAGTACACATTCAATTTTATGAGGACCAAAAGTGTCTATTCACTCTATATATTTTGATTAATGTTTTTTGGTATTATCGAGTGTATTCTCTTGCCTTTTGAGTGAAGAATTAATCTCTTTTGGGTAGCGCTGACAATGAACCGAATCAACTCGGTATTCGTTCGAAACTCGATTTGTTAGTTAGCTCAATAAATTTGGTTCATGAACCAAATAAATCAAATTTGAGCTAGAAATTGAGCTCGTTAAATAAACAAGTCGAACTTGACTTTGATATAGTTCGATTCGTTAGATTCATGAGTTGATTCGAATATATATAAATATATGTAGATGTATCTATATATATGTGTATATATTCATTTATATATATGCGTGTCTATTTATTTATGTATATATATTTAGAGGAGTGATGTGTTTACACTCAAGTTAAATTACATTAATTACATTCAATCTCATTCATTCATTTTCTTAGATCCAATGAACCATAAGAATGAGTGAAATAAATAATGAGAGAAAAAAATATAGATGTTAAATAATTTTTAAGTTTAACTCATTTAGTCCATTGAATATAAGAAAATGAATGATTGAGATTGTGTGTAATTAGTGTAACTTAACTTGGTGTAAACAGATCTCTCCTCTATATACATATATATATCACTCAAGTTAAGTTACATTCAATCTCAGTCATTCATTTTCTTAGATCCAATGGACCATAAGGGTGAATGAAATAAATGATGAAAGAGAAATCTTAAATAATTTTTAATTTAACTCATTTGGTCCGCTGGATCTAAGAAAATGAATGACTAAAATTGAGTGTAATTAGTGTAATTTACTTTGGGTGTAAACATATCTCTCCTTAAACGGATCTCTTCTCGTTTATATATATAAAAACTATTTGTAGTATTTTTAAAAATGAAATAATTATTTGAGTTGTCCAAATGAACCAATTCAAAATGAGCTGAATAGTTTGCGAACTTTAACTGAGCCGAACTCGTATCAAACTCGAGTTGAGTTTCGTGACTGCCTCTCCCAACAAATGTTATTCCAAGAATCGAACTTTTGACATTTTTGTCATTCTAAGGATTTAGTGGGGCCTTACATCACTAGACCAACATTTTGTTGATATATTTTAATTAATGTGTATCAATATAGATAATTAAATATAATAAATAATTGAGATATAATATTCAATCTATAAACTAATGTTAAATTTTGATATTTATTTGTACACATGAGATTAGGGGTGAATATAGCATGACTCTACTCACTCATTCGGTTTGACCTGATCATGATCAGATCTAAATATGGTTTGAATTCATCAGATCTAGGTTTGGGTTCAAAAATTAGACTTGACCAATATTTAGGATCGGGTAAGGAACAATCATGACTTGACTCGTCTCGTGGTCATTGTGTTTATACGTGTCTATGTAATTATATATATAGTAATTATATCCTTTGTGCCAAAACATCATTGGTTTTATAATTTTTTCATCACATATGTGTATATGTAAATGGTTAACAAATTATATACATATATATTATTTCATATGTCAAAATACATATTCATAATAATAAGTAATATTAAGAATATTTTATCTAAAAATAATATGCATAATATTTAATCGGATCTAGGTCGAGTTCAGATTCAAAAGTTAATCTGATCAACATTTTTTAACAAATTAGCCTTCAAAGTTATAGTCGGGTTCGGACTCAAAAAATAATTTGACTAACATTTAGGGTCACGTGATGGACAAGTCTTACCACTCATGTTCACCCCGACATGATATTCTAAATTAAAGTGCAAGATGTAAATTAGAAGAAATTTGATCTTCAACTTATGGATTGAGATGTTCTAATGTACATTTTTGCTTCTTGTGCAATAAATTACATAAGAATTTGGTTTAAATTAATACGCAATATACTCTAGTGTAAATTGCACATTAAAGAAGTTTTTGTCCTTTAATTTATTATGCACTTTGATGCATACTGATGGGGAATAATATTAAAATGATCTATTTAATGCATATGTTAATTTTATTGAACTTAATCACTATTTCCCAATAGGTATGAGATCAATTATTAAAATAAACTTTACATTTATTATTAATAAATTTTTCTTTACTCAAATAGTAATGATAGAACCGAGAGTCATTTTAAAATTTTGTACAAAATTAACTTTTTTTTAATTTCCTAATATATAATGAATTTTAGACCACTTGACTATCTTGGGATGATAGTTTCTGTTGTTTTTCGAAAAACTTTGTCGTAAATGGCTATTTTAATTTATTAAGCACTTTGTTGCACATGATAAGTAAGAAAATTAAAACAAAACCTTATATGGAGATATAATATTGGCTTCTATTGATGGAATATGAGATTACAAAATTGAATTTCAATCTCAATGGCAGGTGTTGGGCCCTTCTGTCCTCAATTTTGTTCAATAATGCTTCATGAATCCCTTTCAAATCCATTATGTAAACGAAACTTTGTTGGTGCTTACCCCTAAGATTGATGCTCTATAGAGATTGTCCTAATACTATCATATCTCTCTTTGCAATGATATTTATAAGACGGTGATTAAGATTATTACAAACATGAAAGGAGCATAATAAGGGAGTTGGTCTCTCCTAATTAGTGCAACTTTGTTCCTGGGAGACATAGCTCTGATAGCATTATCATTGCCCAGGAAGTCTTCTACTCTATGCGCACTTTGGAAAGGAAAATTGGGTGGGAGGTTATAAAAGTGAACCTTAAAAATGCTTATGATAGGTTGAATTGGTCTTTCCTTAAAAAAACTCTTCATATGATTGGACTGGAAGACCACTTGTGCAACTTGATCATATAATGTGTTATGTCTTGTAGTTACTAGGTCAACTTCAATGGGGAAAGATCTCATTCGTTTACTCTCAAGCGGGGCCTGTGTCAAGGTGACCTCCTCTCTCCTTATCTTTTTGTTCTTTGCATGGAGAGACTCACTCACAGAATTATGGATGAGGTCTCTAGTGGAAATTGGAAGCAAATCAAGTTGTCTAGAAATGGTCCCCCTATTTCTCATTTACTTTTTGCTGATGACCTCCTCCTTTTTTGGGAAGCAACAGTGGAACAAGTTGCTAGTATTTCTTCTACTCTTCATGACTTCTACTCTATGCTTATGCAAGATTTAGCTGACTTTGGGATTACCATTGATCTGGGTCGTTATTTGGGGGTTTCACTTGCTCATCATAGAGTTACTGCAACAACCTACTAGTATATACTAGATAAAACTCAAACAAGGTTATCTAGTGGGAGAGGAATATGCTTAATTTTGAAGATTGGGTCATGCTTGCCATGTCGGTTATCGCAACTATGCCAACATATTGTATGCAGGCTAATCTACTACCTAAGGAGATCTGCCATAAGATTGAGAAAATACGAAGAGATTTTATCTGGAGCACACCTGATAAGCCTATATCAACTCACCCAATTGCTTAGGAGAAGGTTTGTAGACCAAATAATAACGGAGGCTTGGGCCTAAGGAACATGCATGACTTTAATTGGGCTATAGTTATGAAACTTGGAATGGGCTTAATAACTAATGCTACATCTTTGTGGACTAGAGTTCTTATATAGCTAAGTATGGGTATTCTGAGGAGTTGATGCCTTCTGTTCTTAAGCGCCATAAGGAGTCGCATGTTTGGAGAGCAATTAAAACTACTTGGGAGGATCTGAAAAAGGTACCAGATGGATGATTGGTGATGGGAATTACACTCGGTTCTGGTCGGATAAGTGACTTTTATCGAGAATGATTCTTAAGGAGGTTGCCCTCCTGCATCTTCATATTTCAGAGATGAATAAAATTGTGGCTGAGTTCTATGATAATAGTATCTCCAATTGGATAACTGAGAATTTCATCCACATCCTTCTTCTTCATGTTTTGGCTGAAATCTTATCTATGTATCCTCCCTCTTTAAGCATAGGACCATACTACATCTCCTGGATTCTTACTAGTAATAGTTAGTTCTCCTCAAAATCAGTTTATGAAGCTCTTTAGAATAACATGTCAACTCTTCATACTCCAATTTGGAGTAAAATTTGGAAGTGGGTAGCCTTTTAAAATCAACAACTTCTTTTGGCGTGTTGTGCACAATGGTTTGTGGGTTAACCAACATAGATGGAAGTCTAATATTACTGAAGATCCCAACTATCCCTTATGTGTTAGTGCACCGAAAACAACTATGCACCTATCCAAGGACTATCGGTGTGTCTGACCCATTTGGGATAATTTAATATCATTACACTTTCAATCGACTTTCTTCACAAAAGACTTGAAAGTGTGGATAATTGAGAACCTCAAGTATGTTGAGCTAATGGATAGTAGCAATATTCTTCCTCTCAATTTTGGTATTCTATTGTGGTCAATCTGGAAAATAAGGAATAATGTGGTTTTCAAAGGAATGGTTTTTAACAAGCAGCAAGTCTACTATTTTGCAAGTCAGATGACTATGGAGTTTGCAAACGAGGTAAGCTTGGGGCCTCTCCCTAATTCCTTATCTACTCCTATATATAGACATATTTTGGTTGGATGGGATCCCCTGCATGCAGGTTGGTTGAAATGCAATGTGGGTGGTTATGTCATATCATCTAATAATATGACACGATGTGGTAAAGATTGTAGAAATGACTCTAATAAATAGATTTTTAGGTTCTGCAAGAATTTGGGAGCCTCAAATGTTTTGTGAGGTGAGTTGTGGGGAATCTTCTCGGTCCTTACTTTAGCTTGGAGCAAAGGTACAAGGAAAATTATTGTGGAAAGTGATTCTCAAGTGGCTGTTCATCTAATTAATAAGGGTTGTGATAGCTTTCATCTTTATACTCCCTTAGTGAAATTGACCCATAATTGGTTGGAAAGAACTAGACTGTTAGTTGTTCTCATATACATAGAGAAGCTAACCAGGTGGTGGACTTCATGGCGAATATGACTCATTCTATACAAATCGACACTCATGAGATGGATACCCTTCCTCTTAATTGTAGAGACTTACTTTCCTTTGATTGAACGGGCATGTTTTTGCCTAGAAATACTCTAGTGTAGTTTCTTTGGAGTTTTCCCTCTCCAAAGCACCCTAAAAACACATTGCACCATTAGACTAGTTAAATTGGTTGTGTGTGTTTGTATTCTACAAATAGAAATTGAGATCTTATCTTACTAATGATCTATAATATTAAAATAAACATTGTTATTTTATTTTTTTGATTGATTCATGTTTTGGTAGTTTGTTAAAGTGATTTTTTATAAATTTGATTTTAAACATGATTATTTTAATTTATTATGCAATTTTAATGCACAGGGTAAGCTGAAAAACCAAAATAAAAAATTAATGAAGGAATAATATTAAGAGTGTAATATTTATGCGTTGTGAATGTGTGAAAGTAAAGATTTATACACAATTATTGCATCATTTGTTACTCATTTGGATTTTTTAAAAGTCAATAATGATTAGATATGAATGATACATGAAACAGTGATAGTGTATTAAATTCATACATTATAGTGTATACTATGTTCATTAAATTAATTTAGTGATTGTAGAATTTTTAATTTTTAGCTCATTGTGCTAGTTGAAAGATCAATTCCTTTTAAGACATGAAAATTTCTAAAGCAAGTTTTACTTGTATTAATTAATGAAGAATTTTTCATATACATAACATGATCCAACCATGCATTAATTTAAGATTCTTTATGTAATTAAAAAAAGATTTAATATGTATAGACTGACAGTATAGTGTTTTTTACACTGTCAGTAAATCATTCATCATTTATATATTAACCACCATTGACTTATAAACAAAATTAATACAAATCAATGGTGGATGATGTGCTAACAGTGTCAAAAAATTTCTACTATCAGTATATAGATTTTAAACTCTTAAAAAAGTTAACTTTAATTTAATTTTATGAAATACAATAGTCCTCATACGTATGAACATTTGCTGTCCCATATTAGTGTACCACTCCATATGCAATTATTTATAATTGGTCAGAAAAATAATTAATCATTAATTTTTTAATTAAATGCATTTTTTTAACCAATCACAAAAAATGCTGCATAGAATAATATACTTTGTGGTACAGTAAATGTGTTTTCTTCTCATACCACTTGATGACGCATTTGTTGATTGTATTTGCTTAGAATGGTAGGAGGAGAGTACCCACTTGAAGCAGTTACTAAGATGGCTGTCGTTGCTGCATTGTGCTATGAATTAAGACAAATATATCCAGTTGAGTTGCGGTACCGACACGAGTGTTATTTTCATAATTGTAGGAGCGATATGATATCTTGTTGGACATAAAAAGTATATATAATGTTTTAGCATTTAAACTTTTAAAAAGAAATTAGAGTATGAAAGTCCGTAGTTAGCAAGAGTATTATTTTAATATAGACAGATGATATATTAATACTTTCTCCGATCTATAATGGATTCCAGAATTGAGAATCAAGTTAAAAGTTAAAAGACCAATTTCTGCATAAATATAGTTTTGCATGTTTTAATCACAAAAAATATATTTGAGATTCCAAATCTTTTGGAAAAGGTCGAAATCGACTCCACATCTTCCTAAGTCACAACCAATCTTCTAACCGGAAATTGGATCTTGACAATTTGAATTTAGACAATTCTACTTCATTAATGGGCACCCCAATTTTCGGTTTAAGATTGATAACAAAAAACATGCTTCAATATCTTTTTTGAAATTTATTATCTAATTTATTTATGGGGGGTCTACTATATTGGTTTCTATGTGGAAAACATTTTTTTAGGATTATGGAGTGAGTGCCTAAGTTTAAACATATATAACACATTTGGTATATTGCAGCTATACCAAATGAGTTCAATATTGGAAATAATTGTTGACTACTAATATAAATGAAACTATTGTATTTGGGATACATATTATCAATTTGATATTGATATCCATAAAAAAAATTATTGGTAATTCATGTAAAACGAGTCTTTTAAGTTTATATTTTTATTATCATCATCTTTCTTTTATTCATAACATAAATTGAAAATTCTTATATAAAATGGGCAAAATCTCATGTTTACATCTTGAAGGAAATTAGTTTTTGACTATTGAAAACTATACTTTTACCTTATAAAAACAAACAAAAAAATGAAATGAATTTTGTAAATTTAATAAGTAGAAGAAATATTAGAGATTCAACGTTACATTTTGGAATTGCTAAAATTACAATGATGATAATGAGTAATGATATATATATATATCCCCTTTAAAATTGATATATAAATTGTTGTTCTACTGATAATATCTATCACTTATAAATCAATTATTAATAAGCAAATTACAACCCTATGACATAGCCTTGAACATATATGTAAAAAGATTTGTAGGTTGCACTTTTTTTTTTATGTTAGCCATGAATATTCTTTCACCTTATTGTCAATAAACTAATATTTTTCTCTATACATAGATTACCGGTTATGTAATGTCCTAATTTTCATAACAAATAATAATAATAAATATGCAAAAGCTTCAAAGTTACTAAATTATTAATAATATCCTTAGTAAAAAAATATCTCTTTAAATATCATTATACTAAATAAAATATATTATGAAGATACATTGAACTTTAACAATAACAATGGACAATACACTAGACAAATATAATATAGTCCGCAATTCATCTTGAACTTAACAAAAATAACCTATATAGTAAAAACTAATTTATAAATAATTCAGAGCTTGATGGTGAGACAATGGATCTTCAATGTAGTTTAAACTCAAATTTCTTAGGCACCTCATCTAGAAATGTCAGAAAACTCGAACATAATAAGATAAAAAATTTAATAACATTATTTTAAAAACTCTCAAACAATGACATTCTTAGTCATTACAAGTACGGAAAATCTCCATAAATAATAGTAATAAGGATTAGTGATCGTAATACATTATCTTATAATATTACTAATAACTTATACAATATTAATTAGAAGATAAATGACACACAAATAATAACACGTTCAATTTGTATATATGACGTTAATTGTCTTGAACCTTCAGTCCATGATTAAAATTTTGCACACAATGCGCCTGCTGGAGGTGCATGTCCCTCACCCATTGCCTCAGATTCGTAGGAAATGTCTTACTCCGTTTCTGGAAAATAAGCTCATCTGCGTGCCAATGTGAATTCATTTCCATGTGCCTAGGCCAATCAACGGATCCTAATATCCTCTCAACAATCAAATCAATTGGGTCATAGACCCCTCAACAATCATAAGTCAACATAATTGGATTATAGATTCCAACAATCATCAATTAATAGAATTCGTTTAAAAAAAGAATATACAACTAAAGATTAACAAAACATGATATATATATATAGTAGTTTGCTAATATGAGTCTACCATTTTTCATGAAGGAGCATTTTAGCGTTGTAGTATGCAACATTATAACTATGTATGACATTATTTACTTTCTCTTTATAATTCAAATGCAATCGAACCAATAAGATTTTCTCTTTTTATCATGTTAAAGAAACATAACTACACATATATAAGTAATCTCATGACATTAATTTTTAATTATCAATTTATGGATTTTTAAAATTATAGGGTTACCCATAATTAATAGAGAGTCTCTATCGTTTTTCTTGCTTTCGACTCCTATCTTTTTCTCTATTTCTCCTCTTCTATCTTCTTAACTACTAAGTTTTTTTGTAGTTTAAGGCTACATTCTAAATGTGAATTTTTTTTTCATGTTATCTTTATTTTTATACTCACCTAAATCTCGACTAATCATAATTCTTATTTTTATTAAAAATAAGATATTTTACCCTAAATGATTTATTAATCATTAATGGCAATTATCAACTTCTAAAACTTATTACAAATCAAATATTTTAATCATATCATCATAATAATGGTAATAATAAAAATATCAATTTATACTATTTATAAAATTGAGAGAATAATATAAATTATATAAGGAACCAAACATATATGGTGATAAGGATAAAACAAGATAAACTATATACAAATAATATCCTTCAAAATCAGATAATATCTTGACATATATAATTGAATAGTGATAATAACGATAATCATAACAACAAGAGTATATTAACAATTGAATTCTATTATTATTTTTTATCTTAACATTGAGTTATATTCTTATAGTAAATTGATTATATAATTGTACTTATTTTATTATAAAATAAAACTATAATATGTAGTTTAAAAATTAATTTTGAAAATATAGTAATATTTTTGGGATGTTATAACTTCTATCAAGTGTTTCTTTAGAGGGTTGAACTTTAGTTTTTCACCTTCTACAATAGTTAGAATCCAACTAAACAAAACACTCTAACACCAACTCATTGTTATTATATTGATATTTATAATAGTATCATTTTCAGTATATACTATTATAAATTGGACTAATTATTAAAGGAATAACTTAAATTTTATCTCTATCTTTAATAATATATTAGAAAATACTCTATAAACTAAGGATGACAACGAGGTAAAATGGGTATGGGTAGTGCTTTCCTGTACCCATATCTGCATTATTTACGGGTACCTGCACGAGTAGCACGTATTTATGGGTACCCTATGAGTTTTTAACTTTCAATATATATTTACATATTTTATAATAATCAATATATATAAAATAATTATTACATGAATAATAAAATTTATATACATGTTAAATTTATCATATATTTTAATCACTAATATTAATTATAAAATAGTACAAAAATAGATAATATATAATTATAAAATAATAATAAAAGTGTAATATATATAAATTATTTAATTAAAAAATAAATTTATAAATATGTGTTACCGACATGGCAGATATTATGATACCCACTCCCACCCATAAGCTATTTCTATAGGTACCTGTTATATGTATTTTAGCGGTACCCACATGGCGAGTATTTTTGCCATCCCTACTATATACTAACAAAACTTATTATATTGCCATTGCATCTTTTATGTGGTAATCGTTGCCGACTCTTAAAAAGTCTATGCAATATTAGTGTCAGGATGATTAAATATTAATGATGCAATGACTAACAATATATTAAACTCATATATTATGAGTGTATACATTTTTTCTAAAAATAATACATCCAAATACTTATGATATATTAATTATGTAAAAAAGAATAAATTATCTCGTCATACTAGAAGATAAGTTATTTTTTTCAATAACTAATATCATGATCTATGTCACATTTAATTATTTTTACAAAAATATTTTTAAAAACTAAAAAAATAGTAAACATGTTATAGTTTTAGTTACTAAATAAAATAATGTATTTTATTCTCTATAAAAAAACCTTACAATAAAAATACATACATATTAAACTCCTAATCTATGTTTCAATTAAACTCCTAATCTATGTTTCAATGTAGCTCTAATATTTAACCAAAGCACAACTTCATCATCCTCCACCACCACCTTTTGATTTCCCTATAAAAAAAAATGATAATGTGAGGATTCCAATGTAATTATTTTTAATATACAACATTTCTCTCATTCTCTCTTTCCCTTCTTTTTTTTTCTTCTTCTTCTTCACCCTTTACCCTTTTTGTTCACCTTCAATATTTGATTTTTCATCGATTCACGCCTCAAAATCGAAACTTTCTGCATACCCATTTCATATTTGGATCTCAATTTCATACAACACTCCTCTTTCGCTGACCGAGATTTAGGGTTTCTACTTCCCTTTTTCTTGGTTTGTGTAGAAAATTAACGTTATTGGGTTCGATTGATTCAGATTCTACCTTCATGGGTTCAATCTAGAACCTTTAGAATCCTTTGATTTCAGATTCTGGGTCGAAATGCTCAAAACTTTTCTTAACAAGCTTTCTCGGAAATCAAAACTTGATTCTGAAGGTGATTCCTCACGTTCCACCGCCTCTCCACGCGGTGTTTCCGGAAGAAGCCACCGTCAGCACGGTGGTGGTGGCGGTGGTTCTTCTGCCGCTGCGAAACGAGCTTCGGCGTCTGCAGTTTTTCCGGCGAGCATGGTGTCTGGGATTGAACCTTTGGTGCCATTCAATGATGTTCCAAATTCTGAAAAGATGAACCTTTTTGTAAGCAAATTGAGCCTTTGTTGTGTTACCTTTGATTTTTCTGATCCTGGTAAGAATATTGTGGAGAAAGATTTGAAAAGGAGAACATTGTTTGAACTTGTTGATTTTGTATCTTGTGGTGGTTCAATGAAATTTAGTGAACATGCTATCCTTGCAATGTGTAAAATGTTTGCTATTAATCTATTTCGAGTTTTTCCGCCGAATTATAGAGCTAATGGAGGTGTTAGTGAGAATGATGATGATGAGCTTATGTTTGATCCTGCTTGGCCACATTTACAAATTGTGTATGAATTGATGGTTACATTTATATCGTCTTCGTGCCTTGATGCTAAGGTAGCGAAGAAGTATATCGATCATTCATTTATCTCGAAGTTGCTTGATTTGTTTGAATCCGATGATCCTAGAGAAAGAGACTGCTTGAAGACAATTCTGCATAGGGTTTATGGGAAGTTCATGGTGCATAGACCCTTTATTCGAAAATCGATGAGCAATATATTTTATCAGTTCGTGTTCGAGACTGAGAAACACAATGGGATTGCTGAGTTGTTGGAGGTTTTTGGGAGTGTGATTAGTGGGTTTGCTTTGCCTTTGAAAGAGGAACACAAGATATTCTTGTGGAGAGTTTTGATCCCATTGCACAAGCCGAAATCTATGGATCTCTACTTTCAACCATTGTCTTACTGTATTACACTGTTTATAGAGAAGGAAACCAAGTTAGCAAGCATTGTGATAAATGGTTTGTTAAAATATTGGCCCGTGACCAATAGTCAGAAAGAGGTGATGTTTCTTGGTGAACTGGAAGAAATTTTGGACGTAATTAACATGGTTGAGTTCCAGAGGGTCATGGTCCCATTGTTTTTGCGGATTGGATGCTGTATTAACAGCTTGCACTTTCAGGTACTATTACGACACTGAATCCGCTTGATGATTTCTCATTATTTGCATGTTTCTATGTCATTATTTGCATTGTGCTCTATATTTGCTTTTACTACCATGTCTTGGCAAGTTTTATTTCTGCAAATGTACATTGTAGTCTTTGTATGGATGTGATTCATGTGAAGATTTTCAGCGTATATGTTTCGTAATATATTTGAAATATGAACATATAATTAAAAGGGTGGAAGCGATATATTCAGATTTTTGGAAAACTGTTTTGTTACTTGCAGTCAATGTGACGTAAGTTGGCACCTCTGTTATTGTTATGTAATCAAGTTTTAATGGAAATCATTGATATGATATTATCAGAGGTTTAAACTTAGGTTTTCAGAGAGATAAGGTCATGTGTTACTGATCCCTTGAAAGAGGAATTATACTCATGATCAACCAAGCATGGAGTTTTGGCGCTTTATCTATCTCATCATATTTATATTTGTATTAAGACAACTAGACATTTTTTTTAACTTTTATGTTTTAGCAAACTTTCAACATTGAAATTTGGAATATTATTCTTGAAAGGTTAATTGGGTAGAGATTTGAGTGGGTCTTTGCTTAATAATGTTTTCCTTCCGGTTTACATATATAACATGTTGCAACTTCTTTCAGGAGATTTGTCTGTGCAGGTGCTTCATTAGACTGCTATTTGAGTCCTTGATAGGATGTGAATTCAGTTCATCTCATTATCCTTGGCTCATTCGAAAACTCTAGTTGGATCTTTTCTAAGAATATGGATACACGTTTTTTCTCATTTCTTCAATGTTCTTTCTTTTCTGAAGTAAATTTCCATATTCCGTGAACCCCTCTGCCGAGAGGAAGCTTTTGTTGCCGCATTGTTAAATATAGCGATTTAACAGCTGCAATGCTATCTATATTATTAATTTATTATGCATTTGTAGCTTTCATGCACTTCTCCCCAATAATAGTTGATGACACTATTGCACTCTTGAGAATCAATTATTTTCATTGACACGCTTGTTATATTTTTTGGGTGCATAAAACTACATTCTAAAAAAAAATCAATATGATTGTTGCAGGTAGCAGAAAGAGCCCTTTACTTATGGAACAATGACCACATCGTCAACTTGATTGCTCATAATCGGCAAGTGATCCTGCCCATCATATTTCCTGCTCTGGATAGCAATGTTCATAGCCACTGGAACCCGGCTGTTATGAACCTAACTCACAATGTCAGAAAGATGTTCTTGGAGATAGACGAGAAACTCTACATTTCTTGTCATTCTCACTTTAAGGAGGATGAAGCAATTCTAAGCGCGGAAGCTGAGAAGCGGAAGGAAGCATGGAAACAACTAGAGCGTGCAGCTAGTCTCAAGCCCGTAACAGGAAATACTGCTGTTCTAGTGTCTCCCTTAATGACCTGAATTGTGCGCCGGATTCTCAAACTCCGTCTTCCTCAGGTTATATCAGAAAACCTCAAGAGATGTGTTGGTGGTAATGGCTGTTGTTGGGAGTATCATTCTGGTTTTGTATCCTATGTTCTTACGGGGAGCATATCCCCTGTCTCACAATTTGTGTCACTCCGTCTGTCATCAAATGTGATTGGTCAAAAAATGCTTAATAATTAATTTTTTAACTTAAATACATTTTTTTCGACCAAACACAATTAATAACACATGAAGTGACACAACTTTGAGACATTAAATGTGCTCATGTATGTTAGCCAGATGTATTAACATGGTTTTTGTTGTGGCTGTGTTGTACACAGTTTGATATTAGGGACAATTTGGTCTTTAAAAGTACCTAGGACTCTAGGGTGGAAGCTTTTTAGCATTGACCTAAGATGCTTACATACAAACATTCCCTAGGATGAGGCATTGTTTTTGTTGTCTTCTAATATTGGACCAAAACCTTAGTTCAAATCAATAATCATTACAAACATTCCTATTTTATTAATATCAACAAATCCATTATCAAAGTGACAACAAACAGAGATTATATATTATTTTTCATATCAGTCATAATCAGAAGCACTTAAAGAACCAAATGAATGGTAGATATTGTACTGTTATGTTAAATCAAGCTTGATGTTCTTTATGGTTGAAGATGACTTGCTTGTGGACGACAAAAATAGATGGCAATGAGTTGTAATGGTGGATAATGATGTGACAATCACCGTAGTGGGTTGCGAAATAACCAGTGTTTATTTTTGTTGTTCTCCTTTATTTCTATGGAGGTGAATGGTGGTGTGTGATGATGAACTATTTTTCTTTGTTGTTTCCAAATTGATCAAAGGTAGTGGTGTTTGTTGGTAACTATAAACATGAATAGTGGCACATTGTTGTTGCCATTAAATAACATGATTCCACGTTAACAAGAGTGTTTGAGGAGAAGAACAATATATACATGAGAAAAATATGTATACACCTTTACACTGTTATTGCACCATCCACCATCTAAAAAAAGTAATCCAAATAAAAGATGAATGTAGTACTGACTGTATATAAATCTTTACACTGTTAGTGTATAAATATTATACTCTGTATACATACAGTCATATATAGTTCTTCCTAATCACAAATTCATAATCATTAGCTAGATGAACACAATATCTTATAAATTTTAATAAGACTTTTCTCCTAGGGACTTCATTCACTTATGATAATAAACATACATTTTGCTGATTTAGATATATATGGGATTGCATCTTGTTAAATACATACATTTTGTTAAATACAGAAGTTACATATGAAGGTTTTCTTTCTAAGCATCAAGGGATTTTGCTTGGCTTTGGCTATCACTTCTTCCACTGAGGAACCCTTTGAACAACAACCTATAAAATCCATCATATCAAATATATAAATCCACTACAATTAAATTAAGAAATACCACTCCTAATTTTGAAACTAATCATTACTTCATCTTTCATGATTTTATACAAATAGGAAAAACATAATTCATAATCACCCATTTTTCATTTTTGTGAGGAGTCTCATATTGGGTAGTATAGTAAAGTTAATGTGGTATTAAACCATGAAACTCTCTCGCCTAATAGATTAGTTTTTTGAGTTGGACACTCCTCATATGCTTAAGTCCTAACAATTGATGTTTTTCATTGAGAGTTGTGTCATAGAAATAACTATTATAGGCTGGATTACGGTATATTTCTGAATACTAGTAGATGAGTGAAACTGCAAAAGGAGAAAAGGCTACCGACATGTCAGTTTCGATAAAATGAAAGCCATCATAAACATTAGCCCTTAAAAGGGTGCAACAATATTCAGAGTCTCGTATTAGGTAGCATAACAAACTCAATGTGGTACTTAAATCACGAGGCTCTCCCATCTAAAAGACTAGTTTTTTTTGTTGGACTCTTCTTATATACTTATACTTATGTCTTTAAGAGTTTAGTATAAGGAAAAAGATACAAGCATTGCATTGGCATATTATTCTTTCCATGCTATAATTTTCTTCACTGCTAAGATTCTAGTTATAAGCTTTATTATACAGTGAAAGATGTGTTGCTGATATTTGTAGTCAATAGCAAATCCAAGTGATAGTAATATAGCATCAAATCAGAATATATTTATCATGGTCATAATATATGTTTGCATTGAAAATCACAGTTCTAAGTTCTAACACCACATTCACAACACAGAACATGTAATATAATAGAAAAAAACAAAAAAGGTAGCTATGTAAGAAAGAATCATTAGATTTTTAAGTATACCTTGCCACTATTTTCTTTGTTTCCAACAATAGTTTGACAAGCAAGCCTCCAAGATTCAGGTTTCTGTTTACAAAAGCCAAAGTTGAAACCAGTAGCTATGTTCAAAATTTAGTATCTATCACCCTCAAAAAATGAAAAAAAAAACTTTATGATAACCAATAATGACCCAAGAAAAATGGAAAAAATCATGTACATTTCACTGTTTTAAGTGGTGTGTGTGTGAGAGAGAAAAAAGGAAGAGCATGCCTTCTTAAGATACCGAAGTTCAGTATTTGTTCTTTCATTTAAAAGATCATTTCCTTCAATAATCTGCAGCAGAAGCATCAATGTGTAGAAATTAAACATTGATGAGTAAATAGTAAATACTATACTATAGTCTTGTGCATATTATGTAAGGATTCTACCATGGAATATTACCTTCTGATGTAGCATTATATTGTAAATTTTACTATTATACTTTAGTCCTTAACACTTCAAAAATTCATCAATGAAATTCATCATATATGAATGATACAACAACATTATGAGCTAAAATACAAACTAGTAATGAGCATCTTCCAATGATTTTAGTGATGGAAGTCTAAGGTTGTCACTGTCAATTGTCACCTTAGACCAATCCATGTTGGGTTTCAAACTTAGTTTTTTTTTTTTCCCACATCTATCCTCGCACTGGAGGCAATCATGTCCGAGTCGGGAACATCCATAGGTACGTGGAGCTAACTCTCCCAGCGGATATTTTTTCCATCCATAAGACTCGAACCTGAGACTTCGTTTAAGGGGAATCAAGCATATACCACTTGAATATATGTTGCTAATTGTAGTTATTAGTTTGTTATTTCGGTTTATAAGTGTTCAGAGGTTTAGAATATATGTTGCATTGTGCTCTAAAGTCTCTATGCATTCCAATTGAATACATCATTCTTAATCTTCCTTCATCAAAATCCTGCATTATATTGTAATTGATCCCATCATTTTTTGTTTTTTCATGTCCATTCCTTTTTTAAATTCACATATTAGTGATCTAAATGAGGACGAGCCCATTCGCAACATGTTACTTACTTTGTGATCCAAAGATTATAAGTTCAAATCCCGAAAAAAATCTCTTCGCTTGCAAGAGTAAGATTATGTATATCTATCCTCTTCATACCATATTAAGATATAAATTTCATTGATGGTTCATCACAATTTGTGGCCAATGAAACATTCATATGCTAATTGACTCATATAACATACTCCATTGATACTTCACTCAAAACCATAACTATACTTAACATTTGTTTAGAACATTATCCATAGAATTGAAAATATTTCATTTTAAATGAAATGATTAACAAATGAACCAATAGTACATACAATGTCATAAATAAATGAAAGTAAAGGATTTGAATTCTCAGTTAGAATCTTTCCAACATGGATTCAAATATTTGTAGAATAAAAGTAATAACAACAATAAATAAAAAAATTAAACATAAAAAATAAATTATCTACCATTTATTTGCATTACTTTATTTGAATTCTTAAAGTAAATACATATAAATAAGAATTCAAATATTTGTAGAATATATCTTAACTCATTGTTTAAAGAGATTCATTACCTCTACAATGCAAGTTCCACAGCTACCACCTCCTGCACAGTTCATCAACTTTCCCTGTTGGAATATTTAGAAAAAGTTAGCATTAATAAAAGTAACAACAATAAAAAATAAATAGCTAAATAAATTAAACATAAGAAGTTCAATAATAACTTTAATCTACAAGGGTACATTTATATGCTACACTATATAAATCTTATTTAATCTACAAGGGTACATTTGGCAAAGTAGTTCAATTTAATAGGTTAAGGGAGAGACACGTACATAAGTAGCATAAAGTTCAAGGTTGTTATCCAACATGATATTCCTCAACAACTTCTCACCACTAATTGTTTTAACTTCATCTATTGGATAAGACCCATCACTCCCTAACTTCTTCGGCTGCAAAACACAATAATCAATTTCACATTTTCATTTCAATCTCAACTTTTATAATACTAAACTATACACAATTAAATTGAATAGTAGATAGTAATTCCGTTAGTGATTAATGTTGTAACCGTAGCTTGCAGCAATTCTAAATGACACGAAATAATGCTTATTGATACATACCCCTATGAATTTGAGCTCTATTTCGGGAGGAGGAGGAGATTCCGGTGAGTTGACGGCGGCGAATGTGATGGAGTTGGATTGGCGGCGGGGAAAAATGATGGATGGGTTGAGTGTAATGGTGCTGAATATATTAATGGGAGAAGCCATTTTTTTCTCTCTTTATGGTTGATTTGCCCACAATGGCTCCTTCTTTCACTTTATTCTAACTATTTTTGATGTGATAATAATAGGAGTTGATTATGGATATACCTTCAACATGGTTTACTTTATTGAATGTTGTTAATTATTTTATTTGAATAAATAAATTAAAATATTCACTAGATTAATTAAATAGGATTTTAGATTATTAATATTAGTGCTAGAAATATTTAAAATTTAATATTAAAGATTCATATACATAATTTGATCATGATACAAAAGATATGCAAAATTATGAAAAGATACGAGTTTCAACATCGTTTACAACATTCAAGAGCGCTTGAATCTATTCAAATCAATAGTGTTGGCTTCACAAAGCGCTATTGAATCTTTGAGACATACATTCAACAACGATCATTGAAGCAAACATTATTGAATGTATATCTGCCTATCAAATTTAACAACGTTTGTTTTAGTTGTGTTCACTACACATAGTTACTAATTAAACTCATCGTCATGCTTGACTTCGCTTTCTCTTGAATCTCATGGGCTATGCTCGTTGGATGATCCTAGAAGTATAAATATTATTATTATTTTTGTACTATCAATGATATTTTTTCACTTTTTGGGTAAAAATCTAATCCTTTTTTAGCGCATAGCAGAATGCGTGACTACCTCTCCCAACGAGTGCCGCTAAAAGAAATCGAACCACTAACCTTTTATTTATCCTGGTGATCTAACGAAGCCTTACGTTAATAGATCAACACATTGTTAGTAACTATTTACAAAAACATAACAAATTTCCGTCTGTGTAATAATTTGTAGACAAATAAAAGCAAAGATAATAAAGCAAGAGATGAAGAAAAATATCAAGATAGAATTTTAAGGTGGATAACCTCTTCAATTTAGTGAAGTAAAAACTACAACATCTAGTTTAGAAAATATTTTAGTTATGAAAAGTATTATTATAATAGATATCTCTAAGAGAGTAACTACTAATCTCACCCAACTAGTATGGAAAGTAATATATCTCTAGTATCTCATTATGATAGCCAAAAGCATCACTAGCTTACGCTTTGACCCGAGTAGTATGGGACACGTAGAATCATGTATGAATCACTAAGGACCATCTTACAAAACTAAATACTCCTGAATGATAGATAGTGAAATAGTACCATAACAATATCTCTTGGGTATCTTATTAGGATAATAACATCTCTCAACACTAATCTCTTCACATCAAATAAAGAAGGAAACATAACAAGAGTTATCATGCAAATCCAAACCAACAAGGTTTAGGGGCCAAGCCCAAACACAAACCACCATGTGTTCAAATGGTTAATCCAAATGAATCATTGATTCTTATACAATTTTTAGGCTTAAAACACTAGATGATATGAAACCAATAATAAAAGAAGATCCAAAATAAATTGTATTGATTTCTCATTTTGAATCCATATAGTTTTGGAAGTACCTATTATTAAGACTTCAGGGGTCGAAGTTAAAATTTTGCAACATTGTTTAGGGATAGTTCTCATTTAACTTATCTTTATAAATTTCAATAATCATTATACTAAAGACAATAAATTAAACAGTAAAATTTAATCATAATCTAAGATGAAAAATAGGATAATATGAAACAAAATAAAATCCTTAAACAACAAAATATTATCAAATAAAAATTGGTAACCATAAAATAAAATTCTCAAATCTAATAATGTATTACCTAGAACAATCCACCTAGCTAATATATATACTTGTTGTTTAAAAATTTAATAAATAAACCTATTTATCTACTTATAAAGCTTTTAAATTGCTCCAATTGAACCGATGTAAAATATGATTGTAAGAAATTTTAGTTTGATTCCAACAATTATCTTAGAAATTATTGAAATGTATAATTATATAATACCTACCAAATTCTGACTTATCTCCTTCTATATGTTATAATTATAATGTGAAAGTATATACCTCTCTCTATTTTTTCTACAAATGCTAAGAATGAAAATGACATAGAAAGGTGAAGTTAGAAAGGTAGCTCACAAATTTTTATTTTCCATGAGATACAGCTTTATTTGAATATGAATTTTGAATTTCTTTGTCCCATCATGCACTATTTGACTTCATTCTTGTATTTTCTACCTACCATTCAAATAATTTGGCTTTCCACCTTTAAGACCTCCTCAAAAAGGCTCACTAATCTTCTCAACCTGAAACTCGTGCACAAAAACAACAAATGAAATTGTGTTATTATATTCTCCATAGAGTTCGTTTGCGAGTCGAGTTCTGAAGGAAAATGAATGAATATGAAAAGCTTGAGAGTCATGAAATATATTGGCGAGATGACTCTAAAGTCCGACATTATCTTCCAAAACTCAACTTGCAAACTTAATGTAATAGTTTGATATAACATCAAAAGCATTCCCACCTTATAATTAACTTTCTAACTTTTAAGCCAATGTCATGCAAATGGGAATCATCCACTTTTTAAGGCAAATGCATAGTGCCTTTGATAATATATATAAATATGAAGATGGGGTACATATATAATTTCCAAGATTTCCTCAATCAATGAGATCTCTGCCATAAGACTTTCTTCCACTTTGCATTGGCAGAAAAATCCGTATAAAGTTTTGAATATCAATACACTCATCTAATTTAATTTATTTATGAGTAATGGTGTATCTAAGATATTTATGATATATGTAGGAGTTTCTAAATTGATTTTTTATGAGAATATATCATTTTTTGTTTACACAAAGTACTCTCTTAATCAATAAGGCGTTGATCTAATGATATAAGATTCTACTGGATCTCCAATGTCGAGAGTTTAATTTTTGATAGAAATACTTGTTGGAAGGGACAGCCACAAATCCCGAAAGTGATTAGTTAATTACCCAAATATGAGGAGATATTATTAGTAGTACAAAAAATACTTTCTTCCATTTTATTTTGTGATATATTTAATCACAAAACTTTTTTATTAATTTTTTACATTCATAAATTTTTTTGATAAAAATGAGAAAGAGAAATGTATAATAGTCTAAATTTAAACTCCTTAGGTCATACTTTATGTCTCTTAAGTCACACCAATCCAACATGTATATACTTATATGGAATAATCACCTTTAAATCTTTTCAAACATCAAACAATCATAAATTCTCTTACCATTTAGTAGGTCGAGACATTATTCTATCTTCTTAAGACATGATAAATATGTGATTAGTGAAGAGTTTTTTTACAGTTGATTTTGAATAAAAACTATACAAATCTCATTTAAATTTCTTATATAAAAGTTTAAATTATTGATTAAAGTTAATAACATTTTTTGTTCACGAAACATATATTTATTATCGTTTTGGACCATGTTAAAATTAAACCAACCCTATAAAAGGTTGATAGGGCTGGGATAGGACACTAGAGTACCCACATACCCATTCTATACTCAAAGGGGTAATAAACTTGATTTCTAAAAAAAGTTAATAGTGTTAATTAAAATTTTAAAACTTTTCTTACAATAAATCAAATTATTTTTATTTCTCTCTAAATTTTATTTTTAAAACTTATCTAAATATCGAAGGACCACTTAAAGTTGTTATCCCCTAGTTTTCAAAATAACATTATTATTGATTGAAGAATCAACAAAACCTTGTCATGGAATAAAAAAAATTGCTTCCTTTATTTTAATATATTCAAGACTTTGAGATGCCACAATTTTCAGATTTGTTTGTTCCTTATTTTGTCTTACTCGACCATATTCCTCCAAAATCCAAAATCCGACACAACTCAGTCCAAAAGCCACCTTCACTCAACTGTATCATTTTAACCTAATCTTGTTTAACTCATATTTTTCTAATATTTATATACTTATGTTTCAATCAATCAATCTGTATTGGTCTACTAGTATAAGATATTGCTAGATTTCTAAGATAATTGACAGGTTAAAGATTTGATTCCTGTGAGCAACACTTGTTGTAAGGGATAGTCAAACACCTAAAAAATGATTAGTTCTTTACCCAAAAAGGTGAAGGAATACACTTAATAATACAAAAAATCAATCGACCTCATCCTAGAGAAGCAATTATTGGATGGGATTGTGACACATGACTAAAATTAATTTTTAACAAACATAATTTTAAGTTATTGTTTAATCAAACAATTTAAAATAGAGAAATTTCTCTTTCTCCTCATTTTCCTATCCTCATTTTCTAGTACCATACTATTTAGTATGGGAGAGAAGTTAAACTCCAACCATATATACCAATCTCTATACCTTCTTCTTCTTTAATTAGCTTGAAAAATATAATGGCCACTACTCTCTCTGAAGCCTATAGAAACCACCCTCTAAACCTTCATCATATAATTCCCTTAGATTTTTCTTCAATTAGGACCTTACCAGATTCCCATGCTTGGTCTCAATCTAATGATAGTGATAATAATTTTTCATATAATGAATCATTATCCATACCCATTATTGACCTTATAGATCCTCATGCAATGGAACAAATAGGCTTCGCATGTGAGAAATGGGGTGTTTTTCAATTGAAGAACCATGGCATACCCTTGAGTGTTATTGAAGAAGTTGAAGTAGAATCAAAGAAACTATTCTCTCTCCCGGCTGAGGAGAAGTTGAAAGCACTTCGATCTCCCGGCGGCGCCACCGGGTACGGCAGAGCTAGGATATCACCATTTTTTCCTAAGTTTATGTGGCATGAAGGATTCACCTTCATGGGTTCTTCTGATGATGCCAAAAAGATCTGGCCAAAGGACTATGAACGGTTTTGGTAAGAGTTATATTATTTTAACCTTTTCCTTTAAACATACTCTTTTTTTTTTGTACTACGAATGATATCTCATTACCCTTTGGATACAAAATTAATTTCTTTCAGAATGTGTGACTGCCCCTCCCAACAAGTGTCGTTCATAGGAATCGAACCTTTAACATTTTGATCATCATATTTTAAACAGTTTGATATTGTACACATAATTTTTTTCTTCTATATCTCACTTTATATATATATATATATAACAATTAAACCTTACTCTTATTTATATATATATATAACAATTAAACCTTACTCTTATTAAGGTTTAGTAGATGGATAGAATTATGTGATAATACTCTATTACAAGTCATTTGCATTGAGTAAGGATATTTTTCATTAATGAAGAGACAAATACTACAAAAACAAAGAAAAACATAATATGATAAAACATTTTTACCCTTTTATATATAATGAAGAGTTAGGATCCTCTCCATTAATGGAGAGGCAAATGATTACTTTTACACTTATATATAAGGGTAAAAATGTTATTTCATTATATCTTAAAGATAAAAATATCAAGACATATTATCTTTTTACTCTTGTTTTGGGTGTACTTACCCTCTATTAATGGAGAGGAACCTAACTCTATAATGAAATACAACTTTTATCATTAAAAATACAAACAAAGTCAGGTATTTGTCTTTTCATTAATGGAGAGAATCCGTGTTCATTTCCATTCAATATGTGTCATATGCTTCTAAAAAAATACATCAATAGAGAAAAGAAATAACATTTGTGTCAACATTTGTTGTACAACAAAAAGAAAACATTATAGTTTTAGTAAGTACAAACGTTAGAATCTCATGCACACCCATGCAACGTGGAGAATCATATGTTAATATTAGAAACACTATTTGATAATAACATTTGAAGTTTCTTCTCGTTGGAATGGAATCCATTACAATATGTGGCTAGTTCGAGTTTCTTCTGGGTAGAGTGTCCTATTAATTTGAATTTTAAACTATTATTGATTGAAAGATTGAGAATATATACTAAACAATGGCTTTAGTTTTCAGTTCTCTCTCTCCAAAATAAAATAATAGATGAAAGAAAAAACAAAGACATGTCAGTTTTGTCCTCATTACCCATGTTTATTGATTCAAAAAAATTCGGCCATCACATGGACATAGGTGATAAAATAATAGTAAATCTATGGTTAGAGATTTGGATTAACTTCAAATTTTTTAGTATAAAGTTATCCTTAATTTTAGAGTCTTAATGATTACTCTTGAAAGAATGATGAGAACCTTATTAAATGGTTGAATTATTTAAATATTTGTTTTGTCTATTTCTATCTCCCCATGGAAACTGTTTTTTTTGATATATCAAAGATATTCTTTTCATTATTTTCTAAACAAATATCACTTACAAGAAAACAAAACTTATTTCAATTATCTTTACTATAGAAAAAAATTAATTTTAGACCATATGCTTGAACACAGCTTGACACACAAAACAAATCTTCACTTTTTATTTATTAAAATTTAAATTGTTTTTTAGTCTAAGGATCATATCATTCTTTATTTATTATTAGAATATTGATTTAGTGATGTAAGACCCTGTTAGATAAATCTATAGGTTTATAGGATGACCAAAATGTCAATGTTATTTTAGGAGCAACACTTGTTGAGAGAAACAATCACACACTCTGAAAGAGATTAATTCTTTACTCATGGGGTGAATGTATACCCTTTGTAGTACCAAAACAACATCATTCCTTATTTAAATATTATATTTGTAGTTCTTTACTTGATTTGAAAAAAATGTTGTTGTACAAGAATCTCTATTTTTTATTTAAATAAAAAAAAACCCTACATTGGATACTCACTTGTGTACATAATCCTTTTTTGTGCAGTGATGCAATGGAGAATTACCAAAACCAAATGAAGGTCCTATCAGAAAAACTAACACACATGATATTGACCTTTTTAGGCATCAATAATTCATCACAAGAAAACAAATGGGTTGGTTCAACAAATCACATTGGAGCTATTCAACTAAATTTCTACCCATGTTGTCCTGAACCAAATAGAGCCATGGGTCTAGCCCCACACACTGACACATCCTTTCTCACAATCCTTCACCAAACCCTAACCAATGGACTCCAAATATTCAAAGATGGTTCAGGTTGGGTCCCTATAAACCCTAACCCTAACACACTTGTTGTTAACATTGGTGACATTCTTCATATAATGTCTAATGCTAGGTTTCATTGTGCACTTCATAGAGTTGTTGTGAACAAAACAAAACAAAGATACTCTATGGCTTATTTTTATGGACCCCCAATTGATTATGTTATTTCTCCTATAGTTATAAATTGTGTTGTTCCACGTTTTCATGCTTTGACTGTGAAGGAGTATATTAGCATTAAAGCCAAAAATCTTGGGGGAGCATTGTCTTTGATTACCACTACTTGAAAAATAAAATAAAGTGTTTGTATATATTTCTTTAAATTTGTTTCTTTTTAATTATTTTTCTCTTCTTTATTTTGGTGCAGAACAATGTTATTTATGCAATTAAATTTGACAATTTTTTAAAAAAACAAGTAGGAATATTTTTATCATTTTAATTACTTTATGCATATCACATAAAAAAAGACCAAAGAAACCAAAGGCACAATTTTTGTCATCTCAAATTGGTTGTAACAGTAACTTAATTCTTTGGTTCTTTCTTAATAAGTATCTTTTTAGAGAAAAAAGATCAACCGACAATGTAAAAGATTTTCACAGTATCACTGCATTATCTATCATTCATATTTAATAATTATTAATTTTTAATAATAAATAGTCAATGATACGTTGATCGTGTATAAATCTTTATACTGATCGATAGGTTGTGGCAGATGAAAATAAGCAAGTTAGGAAGTGATGTGCTTGGACAAATCAGGAACATTTTTACTTTATGCGAAAAATTGATGTCCCATATGACCTTTAGGAAAAGTTTAGGCATGTATTTTGTCTTGACTTACTACTCAATTCCCTGCCATAAATCAAATTCTTATATGTCCATGCTTTAGTTTTTTTGTGTGTTTTTAAGCATAGACCCATTTAAGCCTACATGTAATGTGTTGCTTGAGTCAAGCTAATATTGCTATGTCCTGTTTAATAATTTAGACCTAACTTGAAAATCTACATTATCTATACTTATTTATATAATTTATTATAAATGAAAAGAAATTAGTAATTTGATGATGTAATCTTATCTTACCTCATTTTAGTCTTATGATAGGGCAAATCGCAAGTGCACGATTATATCGTCAAATAATAAAATATCGATTCCACGAGGACCGAAAAATTCCTTTAATTATTTCAATCAATTTATACTTAACTCAAATTAGGATTAAAATTGAATTTAGAACAATTGAACAATTAACAAGAATAATTATGAGAATAGTAAAAAAGTTTGAAATCTAATTTAGGAAGATTTTCCAAGATAAGGGTTACCGCATTTACACTCGCAAATCCTTGTTATGCTCTTATTCATGAATTTTAAGTTGTGAGGATGAATTACTCTTTGATATATATCATCCTCTCTCGAGCTCTGACATGTGTACTCAATTGAAGTCACACCTACTCTCGTGGTACGATTATCAATCGAATCCTTTACTTGAATTTTTCTACTCAATCTCTTCGTAGAAACCCAATGTGAATTCTAGAAACCCCCAAGAATCCTAAGACTACTCTCGTGAATTAGGATTCTAGTTTGAATAACTGGATGGTTGGATAGTTGAGTTCACCTCGGTCCTTCCCCAATGTATCTAAGAGGTATAATTTGTTGGTCAGACAACTCACCCGAAGAAAGCTCAGTTTAATGATTCAAATCACAACACTAAATGAAATAGAGAAGAAAGTATAAGTTTTATTGAATGTAAAAGAGCATGCCCAAATCATAGAAACAAAAGGAATTACTCACTCAGGATGGAGAAGAGAATACCAAATTCTAAATTAGAGAATTGTAATGTGAAAGTGTATCAAATCCTAGAGGGAGATCCCCTATTTATCATAATTACAAGAGATCAGGCTAAGCCCATCAAAATAAATCTAGAAAAATCAGAAAAATAGGAACAAATCTGTCATCCACGACCTGGCTATGGTTCGTAGTATCCAAAGGGTGGTTTTCAGCATTCTGGACGACCCACGGCTCGTGGGTGGTGGACACGACTTGGGACACGGCCTAGGCTCAATATTAGCAATGCATGGCCGTGGGTGGTGGAACACGGCCCGTGGATGGTGGAACACGACCATGGGTCCAAACACGACCTGATGAGTGTATTTGGCGCCTTTACTTCAAGTTGTTTTTCTTCGATCCAGACTCCAATGCGACTTCTTTTGACCCTTCAATTGGTATTTTCATTGCCCCAACTTTATCTTCCATCTTTATTTCACCCAATCTCCACTCTTTTTGGCTTCAATCTATCCAACCTGCACAACATAGTCAAAGACACCCTCTCAACCCGAACGAAGAGAAATTAAAGCTAAAATCAATCATAAAATCCTAATTATGTCATAAAATGCAAATTAAATGTAATATAAATGTAGCATAATTTCACACTCATCACCTTACTACAAATTTATATATCTTATACCCTTTCTATATTATCCTTTTCGAATTAAATCTATCATTATTACTAATAATAAATTTAATATGTTCTATTTTAAAAAAATAATATATATTTTTATTTAAGTTAGTATTTATTTATAACAATAAACTTATTCAATTTAAAAAGTCAAGTTGGAACTATAATTTGGATTATCAAGTTCAAAAAAATGTATAGAAAGAAGGAAGTAAGCCTTACACCATTTTTGTATGAGCTATTTGAGAGTATAACACGTGAAAGACTTCGACCGATATGAGCAAAACTTGAGTTATCAATGTAACTTCTTAATCTATTAAATTAGAATTAGCAAAATAAGTAAAGGAATTTAATTACTTTTCCAAAAAAAGAAGTTGCTTTATGTAGTAGGAAAACTAGGGTTAGATTTTTCATTTTTAGAACATTTAAATAAAACATGTTCTAGAATTTCATTGGAGGGAAGAGGATTAACCAACGCTAGTTTCACAATAGATAGCGTGTGTGGAAAATATCATAGGCATGCATGTTAAAACTATTTTTCCTCTAAAAAATGAAGTTTCAATCTCTATACCACTTCAATTGTTACAAACAATCACAAATTAGTATGGCAAGTCTCACTAGAAGAAAATATGGATTTGTGATGGTTGCATTTATTGTAATTGTGAAATCATTAGGTTATAAATAGTGTCGCTGCAATTGTAATCACGATGTTGTTGCATATACTTAAGAAACTATGATATTGTGGTTACAATTGCGATTGTATATTATAATTAAAACACTTGAATCTATGCTAAGGAACCTAGGCCATGCAAGTTGGTTTGCGAAGTATGATGCAACTTAGTATTGACAATCCAATGCTTAAACGAAGCATAAAGCAAAGTCTAAATAAATGTTTATTAAAATTTTGTTATTAATTTAGTTTGTTCTTAATTAAACACCATTAGTTTTTGTAGCCAAAAAATAATGAGTAAATTATATTAATACCCTATGAGTTTTAGTGAAATTATGCAAATCACTTTCCATTCTTTACATTTACGAAACTCTTTGATTTTTATAGATACATTACATTACTACATTTGCATGAGAAATAAGTGTAATATTTAAAAAAGAAAGATGATAAGTGTAATTAAGTTAAACAAAATATGATATATTGTGGAGACAAATCCAAATAGTATACGAGTCGATACATTTTCATTATTTTTGGTTCATTACAAAATGCATCAATAATTCTAAGGAGATATTATTTAAACCACTCTTATACTATATTATAACGAAAATATATTAACTCGCTATTTATACTTGTTTCCATAATATACCATATTTTGTTTAACTTAGTTATACTTATCACCTTCTAATTTTTAATTTAAAAAACCACACTTGCTTTTCATTCAGAAGTAGTCAGTGTGATTATGTATAAAAATTAGGGTTTTTGTAAGTGTATAAAATAAAAGGATGATTGACATAATTTCACTAAAACTTAGGGATATCAATATAATTTATTTAAAAATAATTATTACTAGTTACTCATTTTAAATTGCTTCAAGAGTTGTATATGAACTAGACATGGAATAACCTTATTGTGGTCCAAGGTTTGTTCTGTATTGTGTTCATCCAAAGAATGATGCTAGTTTGTGTATAGAAAACTCAAACCAAATCTGAACTTTCAATAAATCCAATTAGAATATCTTTAAGATATATACCTAGTTGTATCTTGTGAATTATATATGCAGTTATGAGCATCCTATAGTATCTTTACATATGACATATCTTCATTGATCATAGTGAATTTTCTTTTGTTTTTAGATGTGACCATAGACATTAAATAAAAAAAGAGAAAATAATTTGTTAATGATATTTGATTAATTGTGTCTACCTATGAAGCACGAATTCGTCAAACACCCTCACGTGTCGGTGTCCGACACGTATCCGACACGGATACGCTCAGATTCGCGAAGGATACGTATCTATAGAGTATCCAAAAATTAAAAAAATAAAATAGAATAAATAAATATTAAGACACGTATCCAATTCGTTTTCAATAAAATATTAGATATATGAATTCGTTTTCAGTAAAGTATATGATATATAGATTCGTTTCCAATAAAACAGGATAAGATAGATTCGTTTTTATTAAAATATGATAAAATATATTTGTTATGGAGGGCAATGATTTTAGGATAGATTCGTTTTCATTAAAATAAGATAAGATAGATTTGTTATGAAGGGTAATGATTTTAAATTTCCATTATATTTTTTACTTTGGATATTTTGATTTACACTTATAATTTTATCATATTTTATGTGTTTTTATTATTTTATACGCATATCCCTGAACATATCGTATCCTGTATTTTGGAAAAAATGCGTGTCGACGTACCGTACCTGACACACGTATCAGTATCCAAATATCCGTGCTTCATAGGCCTCTACATCTCAAGTAACATTAAATGTCTACTAATATATTGTAACATTAAATATAAAGATTACAAGCTTTAATATATCAAATTAATTATAATTTACATATGACTTCTTATAATAATTTACATAGGACTTCTTATAATAATTTATTTCTTGAAATTTATTGGATTACAAGCTCCTCCACCCGGTATAACACAAACAAGGCTTGAAGAATGGTGTTAAGATTAGCTTCTCTTATATTTATTTTAGAGTTTATCGTCGATGTAAAGTTTTTTAAACAGCCAATATATAATCTATTATTTATTTTCATTATTTTTGTTTAACAATTAATGATAATCAACACATTAATAATAAATGATAAATAATTTGCCAACAATATATTATTTTCTCTCTATTTTATTCAATTTTAATGTTAGTTCAAAATAATTTTTTCTCTCGTACTACCTTATCCTCTCTCTAATGCTAGTAAGAGTAGTGAAGTACACAAATTAGTCACAATGGCTATATCATTTTACAGATTTTATTTCCTAATTTACAATAAAGTATCTCCTAATACCATAAGATAATTTATCTTCTTCCTACAATAAAAATATAACATGTATACTATTTTGTTTAATTTAGAAATATTTTTGTAGAAAATGTTTAAATATGACACATCATAATTTTAATGACCGAAAAAAATAATTTTTCTCCTTATATCAGAAGATACTTTATTCTCTACCCTTAAACCATACCTAAGAATTAAAAACTACATCTACTTACCAACAAAAAAAGCAATGGGTGCATGTCCAAAAAACTTATAGAAGGAAACATCCATTGGTATGGTACACAACAACCAAATTTTAATCCTATTTAGTGGGGTCGATAATACTTTTTCATACCCCATTTTTATTAACAAAATATTAATATGAATTGATATTATATACAACATCCATGAAATTGCATTTTCCTAATAAAATTACTCTTTCCATACTTTAATGAGATTTACCAAATAGAATAAAGTATGAGATAAGTTTTGTTATCCTGCTAGTAAAAGTATGACATATGTTATTTTTAATCATTTTCTACAAAAATATTTTTAAAATTAAACAAAATAGTACGCATGTCATACTTTTGTTAGTAGGAAAAGATAAGTTATCTCATGAGGACGAAGAAAGAGTAATTACAGTTACAAAGAAGCAAATGCAGTGTAATTAAAGTTCAGACATTTCACTCATATCACCTTTTTAGTCTTGTTATTTTCTATACACTTCCATCTTAAGTAAGCAAATGTAAAATATACAACACTTTAAGATATGTGTATCTATATACTTCTTTTGATAACTACAAAGAAGAAAATGTTCAATTACATGCTAGAACATGTATATAAATAAACATATATTGTTATAAAAAAACAATGGATTATATCATAATCCAAATTGTTATAAGATGCAATATGATTTCATCTTTTTTGGAAGTTGAATGCTTTGGTTCCAAAGGCATAGACAAGAGCAAACAACACTGAGAATCCAGCCACAACAACTGCAACAACTCCTAGAAAATCATGTTTAAATCCAAAGTAACTTCTCACAAATTCTTCAACCCTTTGATCATTATCAAGTTGGTCCATAAGGTCTCCAAACTGTGATGTTACCAATCCATATAATGTCCATGCAACAGGGCAAATCCAATAGTACCACTTCCACCATATTGGTATCCTCTGTCATTGTTTTTATCATACAAGTTAGTTTGTGACATGTCATATGTTGAACAAGGTTGTAAATTATGGTGGCATGAACTTGTACTCACTCGACTCGAGATAAGACTCATGACATCGTTTGTCTTTAAAGTGAATAAGTAGGATTGGTGTTCTAAATTGCATACTGCAATCACAATTGTAGTCACAATATTGTGGTTTTGGGAGACTCTATAATGGCATTGTGACCATAATCACATTAAGCACAACGTAACTGCAATTTAAAACTACTGGGTATAGAGATTTTACTCACTACTGAGCAATCTAGATTTAGTAGACCTTACTTGCTCACTTTATAAACAAGCTCATTTCGAGGAGCCATATTGGCATGGTTCCAAATCAAAGAATAGGACCATAATGAAACAACGATATGGTGCATAAAAACAACATTGTTGTTGCAACGAGCCGCGATAGGCCATAATAGACCGCGACAATTTCAGAAGTCATTCTTCAAATACCAAAAGTTTTATGCCACAATGGCTGCAATCTTTGTCGCAGCAGTCATAATTGTGACAACAGAACCATGAATTTGAACAAAAAGATGTGAGGTTGTTACTTAGTGATAAAGAATCCTTATCGCAGCAGTCATAATTGTGACAGCAGAACCATGAATTTGAACAAAAAGATGTGAGGTTGTTACTTACTGATAAAGGAATGACGAAGCCGGAGAAAAGATTCCATACTGCATAGAATGTGCTAGATAATATGCCTGCTACGTGCGGGTTCGGACAGATGGCCATGGTCATCATACCATAGAAGGTGAAGTACAATAATGTGAAGTACATGAAGAAGAGATACCATAGGAACTTTGATGTTGTCCATTCAAATCCCATCATGGCATATACTATAATCCCATATATTAGAGTCTGAACCAAGACATGGGGAAGCTCAATAATAACCTGCAAAATATAGTGCAACTTTTGATATTGTGTTCAACTCTTAAATCTCAAGAGGGCTTTGGAACTTAGATTGGCTTAGAGCAAAAATGTCTTATATCTTTTGTTGTTTTGAAGCCTGGTTGTTTAAAGTTTTTCTCATACACAAATGTTATTTTGATTAGGGAAAAAAGGCTTATGACATTTGTAGAATCACTTTTTATAAGGCTAAACCAATGTTTTAAATTGTGGTTGTGGCCGCGAACGCGGTCACGGTTGTAGTTAATACCATTGCGGCCATTACAATGCGGATTTCGGCCATTCAGGTATGAATTATTCTGTGATTAAAAATATATTTTTGAATTTGATAGGCCTGATGTAGTTGGGCTGCAGCCTGATACGGCCCAAATGTGGCCCAATGCGACCACATCGTTGTGATTTGGTGTCACACCACAATTGCGGTGTGATGGGGTTGCGGCAGTCATCACAACCGCAATATTACGGCTGCATCACGTGACGCAGTCCGCAATTTGAATCACTAGGCTAAACAAACTGGTCCTTAGATGAGTTGCATGCATTGGAGTGAGTAATTTACCTGTGCAAGAGCATATGGCAAAGCTGAATACATTCCTGCAGCTCTCTCTCTATAGAAGACTGTTCTTTCAACTGCTATTACAGGCTGCACTGATGCACCATTTTGTACTCCAATGAAGATAACCGACGCATACATTGATCCCATTGCATTGAAAAGATCTTGCTCCTTTCTCCTGCGATTTTCATTAATTTCAAGTTATTATATGTGTAAGAGTAGTTATGATTCCATTTTCAGGCTTTAGTTTTTGTGTCAATATATGACTTTCTATTTTCACATACCTTTTCAGGCCAATGTTCCAAAAAATCATCCCAAACAATATAGCTATTATTGTTGTAAATAGGAGTCTAACTGCGGTATACGACGTGTTTCGCCAGTACGATAAATGTTGCTTCCATAGGCAAGCTTTGCATTGTGCCAGGAAAGTCTGTGAATATTGACTATCAAAGTATAAATCTGTTGAACCTTGAGGTGGTGTACTAAGCTCCTCTATCAATTGTTTGTTTCTCCTGAAAAATGGAATTTGGAAGTATCATAAGCTAAGAAATATTTGCATCTTAATATTTTGTAATCATGTAATTTCGGAATCTGATGATTTGATTTAAAGAATCATATAGGAAAAATGAAAGTAAACAAAATAGTTGTCGATTTCCGATATTTGTCTTTTTGATATTAGACATGATAAGGTGGTGTAAGGAAGGAGCCTAACCGGTGTAGTTCGGAGTTTTTGTACACATTAGAGAAGTTGACCTTAAGATTTGCTTCTGTTCCTGCTGATGTAACTTCCAACATCCATGTTGCAGGATTATAACCCTCTTTGATCTTCGGAACTCCTTCAACAGCCTGCAGTAATCATGCACAGATATGAATATGCAAATGCTACAAGAGCATCGAATATGCTACATTTCATTTACACTAGATTCACCTCAAAGTAATGGATCAGCTGGGCACATTGGCGGCCTAGTGGTCCGGAATATATCTGCTCCCCTCCCGATTTCAGTAGTAGCAGCTGAAATGAAAGGTTTGATATGAATTACTTATTTTGGCAACATATAGTACTCAAAACAGATTGTTACATCAGTTATACGACTTAATACCTCGTCAAAGGCGTCAAATATATCAATACTTGGCTGGTGGATCGTGCAAACCACGGTACGTCCTGTGTCCACAGTGTTCCTCACAGTTCTCATTACAATTGCAGCTGATCTAGCATCAAGACCAGAGGTTGGCTCATCCATGAATATTATTGAAGGGTTGGCGACAAGTTCAACTGCAATTGTAAGCCTCTTGCGCTGCTCCGTTGAAAGTCCAGTCTCGCCTGGCAATCCAACAAGTGCGTCTCCTAACGAGTTAAGCTCCACAAGCTCCATAACTTCCTCAATGAACATCTACATCTCATAAATTTGAGTTCAATTTAGTATGCTGTTAAGTCTTGGAAACCACAGGTTAGCACTGTAATTTACAAATTGATTTTTCTATATTTCGAGCAATCTTATGATGTTTAAGTTTAGTTTAAAGCCACGAATTTCGTGCCTTGGATTTTGGAAGTAGAAATTTGTACCTTTTTAGTTGCATTATCAACTTCAGGGGGTAATCGAAGCCAAGCAGAATATAGCAAAGATTCATAAACTGTAACATGGGGTGAATGGATATCAAATTGTTCACAATATCCTGATATGCGAGCAAATGTTTCTTGATTCTTTGGGTACCCAGATATTGTGATTCTTCCTTCGACATATCCACCAGTTTTCCTTCCAGCTAAAACATCCATTAAAGTAGTCTTTCCGGCACCACTTACACCCATCAAAGCTGTTAGTACTCCAGGCCTAAAAGCACCACTAACACCCTTCAAAAGTTCAAGACGATCCTCGAAAACACCTCTACTTTTCATTTCCTACAATCAAGATAACAATCAAAAGGTTGGATTGAAGGTAGATGAGAATGCTTTAATATCAATATGGTTTGAAACTTCGAATACAATCAATAACATTCAACGAAATAATGTTACATCTAAAAACTAAGCATGTATGGTACCTGCGGCATATCTACAGAATATTTGATCTCATCGAAAGTGAGGGATAGAGGTTGAAAAGGAAGAACCATGCCCCTCCTTCCACTTTTACTATTTTGATCATTACTAAATCTTCCAGAGAAAGAACTCGATGCTAAACCTGCTTCTTCTTCCATCTTTTTTTCTGATATATCATTATGTTATGTTTAGAATACCAAACTTCAAACTACAAAATAGGTCAACTATAACTTAGTGCTCAAGGTCTCACCAGGAGACCTCTTTCGTGTCGATAACTGAATGAGCTCATCATCTGTTGAAGCATTCCTCTCAAGTAATTGCTCATGGGATAGCCCTGCTTGAGCCTTTCTAATTGCTGCAGAGGCAACATATCCACTAGTCATAAATCAAGTATGTGGTCAGAAAAAATGTCGAAAGCTTCAACGAAGATGAAGATGGTGCTTACGATTGAGATATTGCAAAGCCATTGTGAACAAAAAATTAAATAGAAAAGCATAACCAATCAAAGCTCCTACTCCAATCCAATACCAGTAGGCTTGTGCGAAAAATCCTCGAGATTTCAGTACCAAAACTCCCAGTGTTTCATTGGAATTAGGAAGAACCTGAAACGCAGCCGATATTCTCATAAGTCTCACTTTCCAAAGCTTATTGTTTTTTCATATTCTTTCTTAGCCATTAAAGGGAGTTAGTTACCTTTCTCCAACTGTGCCCAAGAAATTCATTCACAGCAATAGCATTCTGTCCATACATTAGAGGTGAGGACCAGTAACCCCAAATAAACCATTTCGGCACATCATCTGATGCAAAAGAGCAAATATGTTATCAAAGAAAATCACTACATCGACCAACTTTTGAATTTTCAGTAAACCTCCTTTTACCTCTAGAAATCACAAATCCACCCAAAACCAAAACTGTAAGTAATGCAAATGAACCAACAGTGTTTGCAACTATAACATCCCTTCCTAATCCTGCCATCAACCGAAACATTGCAGAAGCCATCTGGTTAACGCATAGGAGTACGAGGTACTGCTTAAAAACCCTGCCAATAAGATTTGTCATTAGATTTCAAAACTAGTAATTGGTAGCTTAATTGAGGATTTATGATGTTGTTGCTTCTTGCCTTCCAATATTAGGATCAAAGCCAATGGCATAGTAGGAGATTCCTTCCCAAATGGCAACCTCTATTACGGATATCGGTATTCTGAGGATCCATGTTGGAAGAGAATAAGCCCATGAAGGGTAAAAAAGAAAGTCCCTTTGCTTGAAAAAGACAGGAAGTTTCATGATGGTCATATTTAGCTCTGATATTCCGTTGAACATAGCTACAATGATTGCGAAGAATAGAGCGCCCATGAAAGCTCCACCATCTTGTCTGGTATCACGATGCATCTTAGTTCGTAGAAATAATGTTGTTGTCATGATAGCTAAATAAATAAGCTGAAAAAGGAGGAACAAGACATGCATAAGGACCCGAAAAAGAGAATGCATGATACAATGAATTTAACATTTTCATTAATGCATAAACAAAATTTTCAATGAACTTTTTATACTTATAATATAGTGAATAGCATTACTGCTAGAATTGCACTCACATTTGTGACTTTGAATATGTAGACAAACGAATTTCGCTTCATAAGCAAAAATTCTCTTCTAGCACAAGCCCTCAGAAGCTCCTTCCTGCTAACACCATACTTCTTTGTGGTTAAGGCAATAGGATGTGATTTAGTCTTGTCAAAAGGATTGGCCAGCTCGTCTCCAAGTTGTTGACCTACACGAGACGACTGGAAGGCTTCGACAAAGTCTTTGACAGTGACAAAGCTATAAGGTTCGTCTTTACGTGCCCAATACTGCCATTGATCTTTCCTTGATGTCACCTATTGCATTCCATGAGAAACAAATAAACTTCATATCAGAGAAAAAAATCCTAAAATGTGGACTGAGTGGTTAACAGTCTTACTTCTTGTAAGAAATCAGCAACTCCTTTTCTTTCAGGACACTTGAATCCCATTGATTCAAAAAACTCAAGTACATTTTCTTTGGGTCCTTGGTAAACAATTTGCCCATCCGTTAGGATTATTATATCGTCAAATAGTTCGAAAGTTTCTGGTGCTGGCTGCAGGAGAGAGACAAGTGCAGTTCCATTGAGAATGTGGATGGATTGCCTGATTGAATTGATTATTTGATAAGTTGTGGAACTGTCCAAACCAGTTGATATCTCATCCATGAATAACACCCTTATAGGTCCAACAAGCATCTCCCCTTCATTATTCACCATAAATTTTAATCAAATTAGTTCCTGAGTTATGCTTTTAATTTCTTCTGTCATTGTTCTAGTTAAAAGGAAACTACCTGTCGTTACTCGCTTTTTCTGACCTCCCGAGATTCCTCTTATTATTCCATCTCCTACCATAATGTCAGCGCAGATTTCAAGTCCCAAAATCTGAAGCATTTTAGAAGGGAGCGAAAACATAAAATATATCTTGTTTTACAAGTCATTTGCATTTCATTTATTTGATGAATTTTGACTATTACCTTAAGAATATAGTCAGTGACGACGCTTGTTTTCTGTCCTTCTAGTGCAGCCGCCTGCACAATTTTGAGTTAATACATTATATAAGCTGTTCATAATGCACTGCGTTCGGCTGCGGCGGCTATGTTTGGATATTTAATGATGGATGGAGAGCGATGAAATGAAACAAAGTTACCCCATCTTTGTTGGAAATGGAATGAAGTTAACAATAAGTTGGTTCCATCTCATTCCATCGTACTGAGAGTGAAGAAAAATAAAGTTTTTGTATGGAACGGACGATTCCATCTTATTTTAAACGATCTAAACAACGGAACCTAGTATCACTACATTCCATTCTGCTCCACTCCATCCATTTCCATCAATTCCAACATAGACATAAAGTACAAAACTTTTTCTCAATCCTATTATGCACCTTCATATAGGCATCAATATCAGAATCTGGTTTAATCTTTGCTTGCTTCTCTCTTCTTAGTAGTTCACTCAACATCTCTGCAAAGTAGTGAAAATCAAAGATATAAATAGAGAACCTTAGAAGGTTTCGATTTATTTTAGAGACTTTTTTGTATATTAATACTCGATAGAGAATTAACGAACCGTAATTCTGGCCAACTCCTTGACATCTTGCTGAGAAAGCTAGTGTTTCTCTGACAGTCATTTCTCCAATGTGGTTATCATGTTGACCTATATAAGCTGATGTCCTTTGTGCCACAAACTCTTCCAGATCATGCCCATTGTATGATACTCTTCCAGATTTCTGAGTTTTCATCACCAATTGAAAATTAGTTGTCATAATTAAAGAATTACTCAACTGTCTGACCAAAGTTTTCGCCGAAAGACATAGCTAGGAGACTAACCCTTAGGTCAGTTAGACAAAGCCTTACCAAGAGTGGTGGCTCTAGGACTCAAACCGCCTACCATATAGAGGATTGAGTCCTGGAGTCGCCACTTTGGGTATAACTTTGTCGAGCAATGACCTTAGCTACCTTAGCTCGACGCAGTGATATAAATTGCAGAGCACGTCACGTGATGCGGCCGCAGTATTGCGATAACCACAGCAGTCATATAACACCACAATTGCAGTGTGACACCGAATCACAATGATGCGGCTGCATCGGGCTACAATGCAATCACATTGAGCCACATTTGGGTTTAATCAGACCGCATCCAATGCAAAAATATTTTTTAACTAAAAAATAATTCACACTGCAATGGCCACAATCTGCATTGCAATGAACTCAGTCATAGTAACCGCAACCGTAATTTAAAACACTGGCTTGATGATTAGTGCATTAGTTATGTCTTTGATCAAAGATAAGAAAAAGGAACTATGTCATGTTTTAATGATGACCCTTAAATTTGGGGGTTTCCTTACTTCCAAATCTTTACCAAGTTTTCCAGCCAATGCCAACAACAAAGTGGTTTTTCCAGAGCCTGGGGGTCCTAAAAGCAATGTCATTCTGCAAAATTCTCACATAATCAGAACAAAAGAAATCAAATTTGACAAAAACAAAAACATACAAATTAACAAATAAATAGAAAAATCACCTTCTAGGCTTTATGATTCCACTAACATTCTGTAGGATATGTAATGGTTTCTTTAGGCTTGGAATTATGTGAAGCCAATTTAAGAACCCCTTTAACAAAATAAAAATACCATTTTTTTATATAAAAATATAAACAGAAATCATTGAATACTATAGAAACATATATATATAAATGTGCCATAATTGAATTATTACCTCTACCACATTGGCATAGAAGTTTAATAGTGTAGGCAATGCTCTACTTCCAACATAAACTTGTGCTTCCACATTTATATGTTCAAATCTTACTTCAATTGTTGGAATATCAAGTCCAACTCTGTAAATTTAGCTTAACATATCAAATATAAGATATCTAAATCACTGAAACATTTATGCAATTTTCCAATTCATGAATGCTTTGAATGTTTCCAATAGAATATATATTTTTTCAAAATCTTAAATTCTAAGGAATATATAATTCATTCCTTCTCCTTCTTTTAATGTGAGTTTCAAGTGTGTTGCATAAATAAATTAAACATATTTGGTTACTAAAAATGAAAAGTCTAAATTTAGTATTCAAAAATCTCAAATGCCAATTAAATGGTATGTGATAGGAACTAAAAAGTTCTTAAAAATGACTAATTCAATAAATATTTAAGATTTTTTAGCATTAAAGTGAGACTTTTCATTTTTTGAAGTATGAAATTAGGAATGACAACAAGACAGATCGGAACCAGGTCTGTACTCACCAAAATCTGAATCCGAAATTCAGAATCTAAACCTGGGCCCATAAGTTAAACTTGGGTAAAACTCGAACCCAATTAGAATGAGTTTTCTCGGTTAAATTTGAGTTAGGTTAGAGGAGGATTTACTGTTTTTTATTGTAATCTCTAGAAGAAATGTACTGATATGTTTCTTTTTTCTATTCAAGAGATGTTTTTTCTGTAATTATAATACTTCACTAACCTGTCCAATCTTTCTCTGAGTTTCAACAAGAACTTCTCATTATCTTCTTCTGCAGTTTTGACAAGTCTCTCTAGCAGAATCTTTCTCTCTGTTAATCCAAGCTTTTTGATATCAACTTCTCTTCCTTCTCCTTCTTCAGTTTTGAGTATACTTCTCCGAATTCGAAGAAATGTTGGGAGTCTCTCAATTGCAGCCCATTTAAGAGCTTCTTCATCATCTTCACGTTCAGATGTTGAGAAAACATCTATACTATGATTCCTCCTCCATATTGTAGAATTACTAGCTGTTAGACTCTCAACTCTGTTCTCCATTGATTGTGTCGCGAAACAACAACTCGCTATAATTTCACCCGAACTTGCTAGAATCTGTCAGGAGCAACAATATGAAAAGTAAAAACCACAGGCACAAGCTAATGAATCGAGCTTCGCTATGACCAATATACGAGTACAAGAGAGTTCAAAAAACACAACATAATTGTAAGATAAAATGCTACAATGCTTACAAATGAGGATCAATAATGTAAAAGAATACTTACAAGATATCTACTTTCTGAGACTTGTATCACACTCTCAAGATATCGAACCTGTTGTCAATATTTCTTCTCGATCCAACTGTGAACGAATCCAGAAAGACTAAATTATGAGATTGCGCTGTGTGAGTCTAAGTTAGTTTAGGCCTTCTCCATATAGGATAGGAGCTCAAACCGAATAATTTGATCACACTTTGAGCATAGCATATTATTGATCTCAATTTTCATGAGACATAAAAGGACTAGTGTTTTTCTATGTTGAAGAATGTTATATATGATGGTTGAGTGGTTGGTAGTTATACATGAAGATTAGTTACTTAGTATTGAGATTTTAATGAAGAGAATGTAACTTTCAACTTAACCAAGAAAATACTATAGTATGTCACATTTATATTTCTCAATATTCCCAAATTAAATCTCCTAAAGTTCTTAGTTTATTACCAATTTATATCAAAAATAGATTACTAAACCTTTTTCTAATACTATTTGTAATTGGTGATTTCTTAGGCCCAGTTGTGAGTCAAAATTTAAGAGGAATGAAGAAAAAATAAAAGACTTCATGATTCCGAAGTCTTCTTTTTATCTCTTATCCACTCCAAAATTTAAATCACAAATATTCTCGTTAAAAAAATTAAATAAGTCCTATATTGTTTTAGAAAGTTAAATTAGTTAGATACCTTACTTTTAGGTACTCTCATTCAGGAAAAAAAAAATTGGTTGATAGACCTAATTTTTTTTGTTTCTCCACGTGTATTATCGTACTGCAGGCAATCATGTTCGAGCTGAGAACATTTACAGGTATGTGAGACTAATTCTCACAGCGAGTATTTTTTTCATCCACACAATTTGAACCTGATACTTAAGGTGAATCAAACATCTACCATTTAAACCAACACCGGTTCATACACCTAATTAACCATAAAAAGTACAGACTCACACGTTGTAAATTAACCAATATTTAATGAGCATCACAAACAAAAGCTTGCAAGAACTTAAAAAAGAAAAGAGGAAATAAAAAAGGAAGGTAGAATTTGGACATAATTTAATGAAAATAAAGTGGTAAGTATAATTTAGACATATGAGGCAAATTGGGTTTTGTTTTCTAGGATTAAGGAATTAAATATATCTGAAGTTAGGACCAAAACTGTAGTTACATTTAATATGTAGTACATCAATATCATTGTCATTAGAAAATAAAAAATATGCTTACTTTCTAACGGACAAATATAGGAATCAAACGCATCCCTAGGTCCACTCCTTAATGTATTCATTACAAAAATAACTTATATTATTTTTAGTTTCACTTCTATGTTTTCCATTTTTCTGCTTATTCACAAAGAGTAGGTCTAATAGGTTTGACAAAATTGGATTATTTGATATCATTCAATGTATAAGGTTAAAATTAACAATCAACTTATTTGAATGAGATTAATCTCTTGTCCATATATGAAAGAAATATATATAATAACTTAAAGTATACACAAAATAAATCTTCTAGATATATTATGGACTATAAGTTTTCAAAACAATAAAATAAAATTAGTGATTATACATTTTTTCTTGAGAAAAAAATGTATGTATTGATAGTATAAGAGTTTTTTATATTGTTATTGTATCATCTATTATTCATATTTAATTGTCATTGACTTTTAAATACAAATAATACAAAATAAACAAATATATAATATATTGACTATGTATAAATCTTTGCACTTACAATATATATAAATATAATTTTTTTTCTTTTTGGTTTCTAGAAGTATACATACTTTGAAAAAATGAGTTAAATAAAATTAGTGATTATGCTTTACCAACACCTATTTTTCTTTGGAAACCTCAACTTAGATAAGTTGGAATCCAAAATATCTTTTGAATATCGATATTCCTAAACAAATAAACTCTTTTATTTAACTAATTAAAATAGACTCAATTTCATGAATGAGTTGTTGATTTCAAATTTTATGAACTAGTTAAATGTAAAAAAATATTTACCTCATGATTAATTGTATACTTTTAGTAGCTAGTAAACTAAAATACAAAAAATAAAGATGGTAGAGAGATAGCAACTAGTAAAGATATATGAAGTTGAACATCATCATGGTGATAGAGAATGATACCCTTAAGAATTAGGATAGAAGAAAAGGTCTTTGTCCTTTTAGAAGTTGGTATACCCAACGTTGAAAAAAGATAATGTGATCCCAAATAAAATTGAGAAAGTAGTGGACATGCATTATGCTTCATATAACATGCGTTGCTATTTCAATCACCACTAACATATGATAATGAAAAATAAATGTATCTCTTCTTTTGATGCCATGGCCACTATGTTTTCAAACAAAATATATTCTAATGAGTAATGATGTATGATATATGCACCAATAATGTAAGAGTTTTATATATCAGTGAATTTATTATTTAATATTCATCTTAATAATGACTAATTCTTAAAAAAGTAATATAAATGAATGATGAATAATACACAAATTATGTATAAATTTGTACAATGATAATGCATAGATATTACACTAGTTGTTTTGCAAAATCATACCCCAAATTATCTTATACTAAAAGAAAATAAAATATATTATTCATAAATTAATTATTAACAAATAAAGTATCAATTTTCTTATAGTATTATGAAAATTTATTGGAAGATTCCCGAAATAAGATATTATTCTTTTATTCTAATACTCATTGTCAAAAGACAACTCAGCAAAAGTAGGTCACGAAAACAAAAACAAGTGGAGGGTGCATCGTTGTTCATATTTTTTTATTTTTGATAAATAAATATTAAATTGAAGGAGTGAGATTCTTCTAAGTTCTAATTTTGAGGTGGAGTAAATCATTTTTAGCATAATTTTGGGAATATTAGAGAATGTAATATTTGAATAGGTTTTTATTTTCATTATATAAAACATATTTTTGGAAATATTATTGGTTTTCCAAGAATATACTTCATTATGAAATTTTCAGCATTCTACTTCTTAATATTATCAAACAACGTAATCCTTCTTAATATAAGTTGTATGTTTGGATATTGTTTAAATAATCAACAAAAAAGTTCTTTTTATTGAAAATACAAAATTTAATTTTTCTATATATTGAATATGCCTGGGATTAGGCAGATTTCGAAACAAGGGAAGACTGCACATATGACTTATAAATAAAATATTAATTATCTCATGCATATAAATAAAATTACAAGTATAATTTAAACTAATTAAACGTATTTATAGAGTAAAAATCATCCATTATATGGAATTTTTAGCAAACTCCTTCTTAACAAAAAATAGTCACATTAATAGCTTTACACATGCCTTTTTGTGCTTTTTATTAGAGGAACGACAAAATATTTAAAAAAATAGTTATCTTAACATGTGCTGGAATATTATTTAATAATCTACAAAATAATACACATTCTTTAGCAATGTATTTTCTAGGTGGCATCCATGAAAGATGAATGAAGAAAATGAAAAGAAATGATATTGGAGATTAGAAACTTACAAGAAGATGAAATCAATTCTCAAAAATACCTCTTGTTATTAAGAACTAACAAACTAACAAACCAACATTGGTTTCCCTATTTGGAATAACCAACAATTAAGAAAACTAAAAAATTTACTAAAAATAGTAAAACTAAAACTAACTCAATTTAAACTTAATTTAAACAATTTTCTTCTTCAATTAAAAGCTGAGGAGACTGTTTTATCATCCTGCAAGCTGGAATATGGATATGGCACATTCCAATTCCAAGCTTGGAAATTAGAGTTTGGAAGGGTGTATTTTGTAACACCTCCCCGACCCATGATTATACTGAGCGTGTCATCCACCAGCTTAAATACTTCATGCAATATTTTATTTTCCACAAAGGGGAGCCTCCCGTGACTCGAACCCATGACCTCAGAGATAAATGATCATTATTCACATGAGTCGCTACCATTAAGCTATTTGGCAGTGGTTTTGTGAGGCAACCTTCTAGTTGATATGTTATGGATATAGGCAGAAGAAGATGAACAACTCCATCATGGACTCTTTCACAAATGGAATGACAATCAATTTCTATATGTTTTGTCCTCTCATAAAAGATTGAGTTAACTGTTATATAAATGACAAATTGATTGTCACAATAAATCATGATCAGGTTAAGATACTTAAAGATCAGGAAGAAGATAGTTCAACCATTGTGTTTCACACCCAACTAAAATCAAGACATGATAGTTAGTTTTGCAGAGGATCTTGATTTAACTATCATCTTTAGGTCATTGATAAATATTAATATTACTCCTATAAAAATACTTCTAAATATAAAAGTAGGTATCATTAATAAAAAAATCACATCTCATGATAAATTTAAAAGTTGATAAAAAATATGAGGCACAAAAGCATGTGTATACAGAAAATAGTATAACACCAATAGTTGAATATTAGTTTGCACTATATATATACCATTTATATACTAATTATTATTAACTCAAAGTAATATTTGAAAATAATAAATGATATATTATATATATATATTACACATGCCACAAAATATTTTATAAAGTAGTATTAAAAGTTTTGAGAATCTTGAGGGTGTTCATGCGTCACGCCAGTGCATCCACCTTCCAAATCAATCCTTAATCAATAAGTTTATTATTTATACATTATCCTTATAATATTTCACATTATTAATATTGTTTTTTTGGTATCGGTACAAATGTGGTGTAATTATTGATCCTCCTTCTTATTTTATATTTATTAAATATTCAATTTTTATATATTTTATTTTAAATAATTAGAATGTTTCTTTTTGCATTTAGTACTTTATATTATAACTTTTATTTATTCATTATAATGTCCAATTTAAAGAGAGATATGTAGTTATTATTTTAATGATAGTTACCCAAGATTATATGATTTTTGTATAAATTAAAAAATATTAAGGGCAAAATATGAAGTTAGAAATTAGTCCGTTACTAATGTTTTTCCTTTATATATAACTAGTGTGTACAGGCACTTCGTGTCTGCCGACGAATATCATGTGATACTACATATTCAATTTTTATATATTTTATTTTTTTTAATTAAAATGTATTTGTTGTGTTCGGTGTACTTTATATTATATTTTTGTGTGTTTATGATAATGTTTAATTTAGAGTGAGATATGTGGTTAATTAATGTATTGGTGGTAGTTGCTTAGGATTATATAGTTTTTTTGTAAAAATTAAATAATGTTAAGGGCAATATAGGAAATGAAAATTACACCATGAGGGAAGTTATTTCAAGTTTTGACTTTATATATAGTATAGAAGTATAGATATATATAAATTATTTTCTCAAATAAAATACTAAGTGATAGTATTTTCGAAATATATGCATGTAAAAAACAGTTTTGGTAATTAAGATAAAATAATATTCTCATGTAACATTATATAAAGGAATCTGCATAAAAAATAATTGATATGTAAGGATTATTTGGTGGTGCTCTGCTTGCATAGTTAATCTATATCGTTTATTAATTAATAATAAGTCAATGGTGGTAGGTATCATGGTGAGTATTGAACAAACTTTTTAAGCTATGCAATGATTGCTTTTTTATATTTATAAATATTATAAAACTGAAAATAGTTATTAACAATAAGTTATGTAAGTCAATTTTTTAATTAATTTCTTTTTCTTATAAGTAAAATGTATTATAATGTAAGTACAAGGTATCCAAATCTAATATGCACCAATATGCACCTCTGTTATATAGAATCTTACACAGCAACAAAATTAAAATGCTCCTCCTAAAAATAATGCCATTTCTATTTTGCCATATATATCCCACAAAACAGCTATCATTTTAATTTGTCATCACATATTTGTAGTTTTTCTTGTATAACCAAGTGTATTTGCTCACTAGTAAGAAATTAATCTTTTTTAAGGTGTATGTTTGTCTTTCCTAATAATTATTTCTCACGGGAATCAAATTTTTAAAAATTTAGTCTAGCTATGGATCTATTAGGACCTTATACTATTAAACCATCGCTTCGTTGGTTCACATATTCATAGTTACAGTTACATTATATTTACCATAATTATTAAAATATTGTTTACATGAACATAATTATGATCATTATATCATTGTGAAATTTCTAAAATCTTAATATTTAGACATCAATATCAATTACATTTATGAAGTATATTAAAAGACAAACATTAACATGGAAATAAATGCAAGTGTTTGTTGAGTAGACATCACTACACGAATATGATGTAGTAACGCACACGACTATTTAACCAAATTTAAAACTCATGCCATATGCACCTACTCAAATATAAAATATAGATTATTTATTTTACAAATCAAATGTATAAATATCTAAACAATTTTATTTTTTTATTATGTTTATATTTTATGAAATTTGCTTTTTTTTTTTCTTTCTTTACCAACTCTTTTTATTATTTAATTTATTCTTTACCAACCCTATCTTTGCCAATTTCATTAAACATAGTTATTGAGAAAACTTTCTTTTTTGCACTATTGTGAAAAGAAATGCGAAAGATAGACCATAACAAGATGACATCACAGAAGATCTGAGATATCAAATGTACATTTGAAACAAAAAAGGCCACTCATAATGTGTGTTCCCTTAATTATTTTAGATCGAGATCCTCTCCGATAGTAAATAATCCAATATATTACCTAAATTTTCATATGCGTATAAAAAATCAAAGGGTGTAGTTTTTTATTATTATTTTAGGATTAAAATTATTTTTATTTTCTCTATTTCACATTCCAGTACTGAATAGTCAAATACAAAACATCAATCCTACAATTATGGGACTTGAAACGACTTTAAAGTCTTTTGTTGTTGTTGATAGCCATACGTATTATGCTAAATCATTATTCATGTACATCTTGGATCCTTTCAATATGGTCCCTAACACAATATCGCAATGTATATTTTCACTTTATATTTGGCACTATGATGAGATTCGTGGAGACATAAACATTGTCATATAGTATTCTACCTTGTAACCTATTTAACAAATGAATCATTTTGTTTTGTCATGAGTTGTATTTTCTAGGAACATAAACAACTAACTTTCGGTAGGGTTTGTCACTCTAAAAAATCAGTCCAAAAATCATTCTAATAATAGAATATCATTTTCATATTGATATAGACATAGAAACATGTTACTTTCGTTTACTTAAGAGAATTTTTAGACTAATTATTAAAAGGTATAGCAATTTTTTCACGTTAATAGGTGCAAATGATCAACTCATGTTCAAAATAAACTATAACCTTAGGTTTAACCATTTGGTCTAATTGGTATAAGCGAATTGATTACAAAGTAATCTAAAACAAAACTTTTACAAAATTTTAAAAAATAACAATAAATATTAGTGATGCTTGAAATATGTTATCATATGAAGTCTTATATCCTTATAATTGTTGTAATAATTCAGTTTCTTAGTTAGCAAACTTACTGAAAATAGAAAGTTCAGTTGGTTAATTCTGTTGGTAGTTAATTCTGTTTTACTATTTTTAGTAATGTGTATAAATTGCTTTGTTTTGTAATCACATAGTAATAATAATCAGATGTTATTCATTGAATCCTCCTCTCACCTAAATCTCTAATTCTTCTGTTTTCTTCTTCTTGCTGCATAATTCTTTTCTTCTTCTTTCTGCAATACAGAACACGGTTCTGTTTCTTCTCCTTTTCTTCTGTTTCTCATTTCTGGTTGCAACAGTGGTATCTAGAGCTGTGTTCTTCGATCCTAAAAGCTGTGCAAAAGGCATCATGACCAACAATAGCGGTTTCAACATGTCTCTACCAGTTCTTGATGGAAAGAACTATGAAAGATGGCAAATCCAGATGAGGGTACTATTTGGTTACCAGGAGGTGCTTGAGGTAGTTGAACATGGGTATCAAATTGTTGAAGAGGTAGCTACAGAAGCTCAGAGATCTCTTAATAGAGATTCCAAGAAGAAAGATTGCAAGGCACTGTTTATGATTCATCAGTGCGTGGATGAATCAAATTTTGAAAAAATTTCCAGTGCCAAGACTGCTAAGGAAGCCTGGGATGCTTTAGAGAAAAGCTATGCAGGTGCTGAGAAGGTGAAGAAGGTGAGATTACAAACTCTTAGAAGGGAGTACGAATTGCTACAAATGAAGGAGGGTGAATCTATAGCAGAATATTTCACCAAAATCAGGTCCTTGTCCAACCTGATGAAGGGATGTGGTGAAGCTATAAGGGATCAACTAGTGGTTGAGAAGGTGTTGAGAACACTAACCTCTAAATTTGATCATGTTGTTGTAGCTATAGAAGAATCAAAGGACCTGGAATCTTTCAAAATTGAAGAATTGCAGAGCTCACTGGAGGCACATGAGCAGAGGATAAAGGAAAGGAATCAAGAGAGAATCCCTGACCAGGCCCTTCAAGCTCAATCAAGCAGAAGGTACCCTGGACAAGGCTCAGGTCACAAGAAATCAAGAGGGAGCT
>NC_032014.1:28911074-28921118 GCF_001865875.1 Lupinus angustifolius
CCTTATACACAAAGAATAGTGCTAAGCAGAGATGTGAAGGTGGATGAGACTCTGTGTTGGGATTGGGAAGGTCAAACAGAAAATCAAAAGAAGAATGTGTCTATACAAATTGTTGATCAGCCTGAACAACAACCAATCATCTCAGAAGATCAACCAGAAAGGAGATCAACTAGAATGAGGCAACCACCATCTAGATTAAATGATTATGAGGTCTTCCCTGATTCAGGTATCACTGCAGAAGGGGAATTAGTCCATATGGCCCTATTAGCTGAGATGGAGCCAATAAGTTTCCATGAAGCAATGAAGTCAGATCAGTGGTTACAAGCAATGAAGGAAGAGCTGAGATCAATTGAGAAGAATCAAACTTGGCACCTAACTCATCTACCAACAAACAAGAAAGCTATTGCTGTGAGATGGGTATACAAGGTCAAGTTCAATCCTAATGGTGAGATTGCTAAGTATAAAGCAAGATTGGTTGCAAAGGGGTTTCTTCAAAAGCAAGGTATTGATTATGGTGAAGTGTTTGCCCCTGTTGCAAGGCTAGAAACAATCAGATTGGTAGTCTCATTGGCAAGCTATCACAGTTGGCACATACATCAAATGGATGTCAAGTCTGCTTTTCTAAATGGACCACTTGATGAGGTAGTATTTGTGACTCAGCCACCTGGGTTTGAAGTTGCAGGCAAGGAACATCAAGTGTACAAACTTCACAAAGCTCTTTATGGCCTCAAGCAAGCCCCAAGAGCTTGGAACAAAAGAATTGACAACTTTCTGATGCAACTTGGCTTTCTGAAATGCAAATCAGAATATGGAATCTATGTAAAGGGCTCAAGCATTCTTGATCTACTAATTGTTTGTCTATATGTAGATGAACTGCTAGTAACTGGAAACAAGCTTGAAGAAATTTGTCAATTCAAAGAAGAAATGAAGGCATAATTTGAAATGAGTGACTTAGGGGATCTATCCTACTTTCTTGGAATAGAATTCACAAGAACCAGTGATGGGATTCTCATGCACCAAAAGAAGTATACCACTGATGTATTGAAGAGGTTTAACATGGAAGGTTGTAATGCAGCTTCCACACCAATGGAGACCAACATAGGTACTGAAAAACCAGTGGAAGATGATGCAGTTGACAACACACTCTATAGGCAAGTAGTTGGTTGTCTAAGGTACATATGCAATACCAGGCCAGATATTGCATATAGTGTAGGAGTAGTGAGCAGGCATATGGAATCACCAAAGAAGTCCAATTTGCTAGAAGCCAAGAGGATACTCAGATATGTGAAGGGAACAATTGGGTATGGACTGCTGTTTCCTACTAAAATCAGTGACAAAACTGCTCACAGTGTGCTTGGGTTCAGTGATTCAGATTGGTGTGGTGATAAAAGTGATAGGAAAAGCACTACTGGTTATGTGTTTTTGCTTGGTAATGCACCAATCTCGTGGTCTTCAAAGAAACAAGATGTTGTTGCCCTATCATCTTGTGAAGCAGAGTATATTTCTGCTTGTATGGCTGCACAACAAGCTTGCTGGTTAAGCAAGTTGCTTACTGAGTTAAAGCTGAAAGAGGAAGGTGAAAGCCTGGTGTTAAGGGTTGATAACAAGTCAGCAATTAATCTCTCTAAGAATCCTATTGCACACGGAAGAAGTAAGCACATTGAAACACGTTTTCATTTCCTTCGAGATCAGGTAATCAAGAACAAACTCATTCTTGAATTCTGCAAAACCGAGGAGCAGATTGCAGACACACTAACAAAGCCCTTGAAGAAGATAAAGTTTGAGGAGTTAAGGCATAAGCTTGGTTTGAGGTGCTTGAGGGAAACCTGAATTAAGGGGGAATCTTTGTTTTGTAATCACGTAGTAATAATAATCAGATGTTATTCATTGAATCCTCCTCTCACCTAAATCTCTAATTCTTTTGTTCTCTTCTTCTTGCTGCACAATTCTTTTCTTCTTCTTTCTGCTATATAGAACACGGTTCTGTTTCTTCTCCTTTTCTTCTGTTTCTCATTTCTAGTTGCAACAATAATGAAATGATTGGGATAAATCAATGTTATATATATATATTAGACTCAAATTTATTGTTATATATGTACCAATTAGAAACACTTCATGGGCCTTGTCCATGATGAGTGTGTTATACCTTGTAATCCTTATTATTTAATAACATATTGGTAGTCATTCAATACTCTCGGGGACGTAGAGATAATCAGTTGAACCCCACTAACAAATCTCTTATTTCTTTTATTCTATTTAGTCTATTGCCCTTTATTTGATTGCTTGAAGACAACACTACACAATGATCACTTCCTATGTACCAATAATTTGTAATAGAGACTCTTAGCCCATGCCTAAATTATGCAAAGAAGGGTGAAAGATGTGTTGGATGAATAAGACATGGCATTGCATGAGGATAAACCATATGAGTTGAATGAGAATGAAATATGACAAAACTATGGTGAGGACCACAACTATGTTGGATCTAGAACCTCAGAAGTCCATATATTGGATTTAGACCAAGGTGAATATAGGAACTCAGGTGTTGAGTCGAACTCTGATACATGTGCTGACAATATCTCTAGATGTAAGAGAGGATGATCTCATTTAATATGGAAAGTGGGGCATTCTTTGATGTGTCTGCAATGTCATAGTGAAGGGTATTAATTGCTAGAGGATCCACAAAAGTACAGAGGTGTTGTATGACTTTGGTGCAGGGTGAAACATGAACATTGACTTTGACACAAGGTATAATACGAGCATTGGCTATAACGGAAGTTGTAATACGAGTATTGGTAGAGATGGTAGGTGTGACATGAGCATTGATTTAGATGCAAGAGTTTTATATTAGCATTGGTTGGTATTGACACAAGGTATGTGTTGTGAGTATACTCTATATGGTGAAGTACTTTTGAACTATGAACGTTGGAGTAAACAATGGTGGTAACGGTTGAGGCTTTCCAAGAAAGCTCCAAGGTTCAGTTTAACAGAGTATTGAAGATGATGATTGTTGGTGACTATGGTGTAGAGGTTCCATAATATCAAAATGTGGCCTAGCAATTGAGAGTTATGTAGTGTGTTCAGTTATGTGGCAAAAAGGGAAGACACACGACAAGTTTGGAGAGTTAGTCTATTGATAACATCGTCAATGATACTTGTAAAATTTTATGTTGAAAGGGAACAACCTCTTATGCGCTGAGTTGTTAAAAAAATTAGGCATTAAGCAAGGTGAAGCGAGATATTCACTAACATGGAGATTCTGGTATAAGTTTTCTAAGTAACGAGATATTCATCTATTTTAATCACGATTGGTATAGTTGGTGATGCTCAAAATATGTTATTATAAGAAATTTATAATGTTATATATCGGGCTCAAGTCATTGTTATAATATTCATCTATTAGATGCATCAATTTGAAACAACCCATGAGAATTGGCCCATGTGTGTGTTGAGTTTGTAATCTTTATTCTCTAATGATATCTATGTAGTTGTTCAATGCACTCAAGGACGTAAGCACAATTGATAGAACCCCACTAACAAATTTCGTGTTTCCTCTCTTCTATTTTGATTGCATGTAGTCAACATTACATAGCGATCATTTCCGCTGCATTTAGAGATGGCAAAACGGGCCGCCCGATCCGTTTAGCACGCGCCCGCAAATTCCCGCAAAAATTTAAGCGGGCACGAGCATGCCCGCGTTGGTTAACGGACAAAATTCAATGCCCTTCCTGTTTTAAAATGGGCTAACGAGCTTGCGAGCGGCCATTGTCAAATAATTTAAAAAAATAAAAAATTCATATAGCAAATGAAATGAAATTAAATAAAGTAATTGAAGATAAAAAAGTAACAAATTTTTTGATAATTTATATGAAGTTTAACAAATCACATTATATTACAATTTTTTTAAGATTAAAAAGCACATTACGTCATAACTTATTTAAAATTTTATTACTTTTTCCTTAAATTATGTTTATGGGCCGCCCGCGGGCCCAACAGAAATGCCCGCAAAATTAGCGGGCAAAACGGGCAAATTGGCAAAATTTCTATGCTCTGTCCGCAAAAAAATGCGGGCTATGCGGGCGCGCCCGTGGGCAATGCCCGTTTTGCCATCTCTAGCTGCATCAATAAAAACAATATTATAAGGTAATGTCAACGAGATAATGAAATTATAAAAGAGCATAATATATATATATATATTATTAGTGTAAAGATTTATACACAGTCATTATAAAAATTATTATATAAATGCAAACATCTTTAAAAAAAAATAAGAATGATAGCCAATGAAAATGAAGTAAAGAGCAACAAGTACCCTCCCTCGTTCTGCACTTCATCACTATTTAGGGAAGTGGATGTGGATGTCCCAACTATCATGTGTGTGAAGGTCAAGTCACATGTTGTCTAAAGTCTAAACTCTTACACCTAAAATGACATATGAGAGAGAGTGAACTTGTTGGCGTTGTTACTACTCATTCTCGTGTATTTACTCAATTTTGAATTAGGATTCTCTTCATTCAAGTTTTTGTTTTTATACTTGGAATAAAAGGTAAAAAATATATTATATAATCATATTTAAATGATAAAATGGTTACTTCCTTATATATTTTTCATATTATTTGTAATATTGTATTTGCTTCTCCATTAATCTAACTCCTCCGATTTATGTGTTTTGTTACTTATTATTATAATAATAATAAAAATAGAAGGGAAAAATCTAACAAAATTTTTTTTCATCATTATTCTTAATGGGTTTTCTTATTTTGGAAATATTAAATATTTTTCTCATTTCAATACAATGAAAATACATTTCTACTCACAAATATTATTATATCGGATTGTTGATAATATTCATAGGGAGAAAATTCTTTCAACTATTATAGTTACTATTGGTAGTATAAAAGTTAACTATAAATAAAGTTTGTATACATAGATATACACACAACATGTTTTTATGATCTCTATAATCTTTATAAAAAAATAGTGATTCCCTTAGTTCTAGAAGTGTACTACCAAAAAATACATGAAATGAATTTTCAAATTTTCTATCTAATGTCAACAGTTCTGCAACATAAATATGTGAATAATAAAATCGAGTAAATAATGAAACTCTACTTGTTGAATGCAAAAATGAATCTATAGAATTTAAGCATATTATACAATGGAATAATTTTAGAGAATAAGATATTTCCTTATACTAAAAGATAATTTATCTTCTCTAACCAGTAAAAGTATGTTATGTGTATTGTTTTGTTTAGTTTTAGAAATATTTTTTGTAAAAAAGATTAAGTAGGACACATGTCATAATTTTAGTAATTGGAAGAGATAATTTATCTCCTTATACTAGGATATTGTTATATTTGAGCATGTGGGAGAATAACTTAAAAAGAATATGAAAGATAGTGGGGGACATGCCTTAACATAGTGTGATGATCCACAAAGTGATAAATATGCTTTGTGATGGAGAGGAAATGTGATGTTTCACATTTTTTGTCACTTTATGTACCATAAGTTTATGATTGATCAGAAAAATATTTAATAATTAAATTTTAACTTAAACATATTTTTTATGACCAATCACATATACATGAAATATAAAATAACACAAAGTATGAAACAGCAGATGTGTACTCTTTGTGATGTGGGTCTCCATGATAACCTTCATATCTTCTATAACTAGACCAAGTGCATTTTCCTGTAATAAAGTGCTTATAAAAGTAACACTTGTATGTAAACTTATCAAACTAATTTAATATATGGTAACTTGTAGTAGATCTTGATTTAAAACTTAGGGGAGCAATATATTTAGTTACAATTTATGATTAAAAATAAAATATGTTAAAGATATAGATTCATTTAAAATGGATTGTTTTTTTATTCTTTTAAAAACTTAAATTCATACATTATTGAATTAAATATATTAGTTTCAATTATTTCATTTTTTTTTTTGGTATAAATCATCATATCATTTATAAAAATTTCATCTTCAATCTTATTATGTAATCTTGTTTTTGATTATTTTCGTTATTAAAATTGACCTCTCAAATAAACAACTAAATTACACAAGTAAATATTAATAAACAACAATTTCATTTCACGACCAATTTTTAGAAAGTAACATTGAATTCATCATTTGACACTTTTGAATTTTTTAAGGTTCTTCATTCCATAGAACCAATTGATCAATTCCAGAATTTTGTTTAAATAGATATATCTAAACTATATTATCTTTTCCGTCATTTTTGAAGGCTTTCTTTCGAAATATGAATTAATTGTCTTATTATTGCACATCTATAAAACATTCAAACACAAATCAATATATTAAAAAGTAAAAAAAGAACATATTGAAATTCAATAAAAACAAGAAATAATATAAATTATGGAGAAAGTTAAATTGGTTGAGTATCAACACTAACCAATTGTGATGATGAATATCACATCTTCGTTAAATATGATGGAGAATCTCCACAACAATAACTATGATACATGGAGCTCCCAAATAAAATTTTATTTGCTTGAGCTTCTAAATATTCACAAACTCACCAACAAATGAACATGATAAAATGAAATGGAAGATTAAAGTCTGCAAATATGTGTAACTAAGTGGCAATGTTAGTTAAGAATAATAATGTTAAGATGCAACTGCTCGAGAATAAGTTGATATTATTAAGATAGGGAGACATAGACATTACTCAATATTTTAACAAAATCAAATCTATTTGTAATGAAATTGCGAAATTAAGTCCTGAAGTTGCAATTAACGAGACAAGAAAGAAGAGAATCATCATTATCTGAATTAAATATAAAATATAATTGTATTAAAACTTAGATCTAAATAAGATTTAAGTTTGATAAATAAAAATATAGAAAGTGATATAAGTCTTCTCCACCAATAACTATTTCTTGGGATTAATTAAAACCTAATTTAATTTTGGTTGTAGGTTTCATAATTTCATTTTTACATAGTAGGCATCATACAAAACAAATGTGGTGGAAAAAAAACACAGAAATCATATGTAGATTAAACAAGTCAACCACTTAGAAACTTTTTAAGTATATGTGATGAAATTATGACACTAACCAGACTTTGAGTAAGAAATAATCATTTATATTTGTACATGTGATAACATTATCACACTAACCTGGTTTGGTGAACATTTGCTATATTAATAAAGCAATTAAAAAGTCTAGCTTTATAGTAATACAATACTATCATTACCAACAAAATATATCATCACAACAACCCTGTTAAAGTACAAATTATTAGGTTATATGATTAATGATGCTATATATATCATCATTATTCATTGTATATTTTTTAATTATATATTTTAACTTAAAATATGTAATGAGTGATGGTGATAAATCATAGACCTATCCACCAAATATTTCTTATTTGCTTAAGGGTCTCTCCCAATGAGTAAAGATCTTTTCCGTTAATGGAGAGACAAATATCATACAGTAATAACACATAAAATACAACATGTAATGACACTTTTATCATTTTATTACTCTGAAATCATTTTTTTGTCATTGAAAATATGAGGAAAAACAACTACTTGTCGCTCTATTAAGGGAGATGATCCTATTATGTAAGAGAGTCAAAACATACCTTTCTCCCAAAACTTTATGTAACTATAAAAATTTGTATAAAATGTCATCAATACTTTTTATTATAAAGATAAAATGTAATAAATAAAAGGGTAACAGAAAAAAAAGCAGGTATAATTGAGTGTTTGACTACTAAAACATGAGAAAAAATAAAAGAAAAATGTCATGAAAACATATACAAGAAATGAAATACAAAACACAGATGGGCTTCCAAACATCATAATGGCACTTAGTCATAATAGCAAATTTTATCACATTATGGGTACATCAAGATAAATGATTGCCTCTTTATCTTCAAAATAGGAAAATATTAATATAAAAAGATGTATCCATTTTTTAAATCAATTATTTGACTTATAAATAAAAGTTTAATATTAGTGTAAAAATTTATATACAATAAATATATTGTTTTATTTTAAAGTTAATGTTGATTAAATATATAAAGTGAAAGATGTAATAATAATATAAAGGTTTATATTGTTACATATATATATTTTTCTTTGTAGTTGATAAAAATAAATGGTGATTCTTTAGGCTACATAAATATTAGAGAGAAAATATACATAAAATGATATATTGTTATTATATTATTTATTACTTATTTTTAATCATTTTTTACTTTTAGAAAAGTTCAAAAAAGTAATGATATAAATCTTTACTGTGAAACTCTAAATATTATACTATTCTAGAAAGTGACTATTTAAGAGAGGGTGAGCTTGACACAACGGTAAGGTTTTTGTTTAGTGATCATGAGGTTTTTGCCTGTAAACAGTTTATCCGCTTGTGGGATAAGGCTGCATACATATATTCTCCCTATTCAGTAAGTGGGAGAATGTTGCCCAGAGTAGGAGAATGTTGTCTAGAAAATGGTTTTTTTGCACAAAATGGAACATGTTTTCTGAAAAATATTTGGATTCTGTAAAACAAGCATACAATCTACATATGATAGTTCTGTGGTGGTGAGGATATAGGTTTGATGTTGTGTTAAAAAAGAAGCCAACAGATATTTACGACATTTAACAGTTAAAGTTCATTGATGAATTGATAATATAAGGGTTCATTTACTCAAATCAAGTAATCAACAACAAAAATGTGAATTGAATGATGGGATGCTCCACAGAGGAAGAACAGAAACATGAATTTTTCCTTCTTCCCAACAATATTTAATTATTTCTCAATAAGTGTTTTTCATTCTTGTGACTGACACAGTTATCTCCTGATCTGGACTACTCTAGCCATTGTGGCTACTAATTAGCACACCAATCCAACACCCTCTAATGAATACCACCATTATATGATCCTTACTACTATTAATGATTAACTGTATTTGTGGTGGTACTAAGGATGTGTTTGGCACAACTTGCTAAAATGCTAGCTGATTGAATTTGAAGTGTTTTGTGAAATTTGCTTATCAACTTATCAAATTTGGAAGGTTTGCCCCTATATCAAAGAACCATACTTTGAGTGCTTTCATTACAAGTGTTATATGAATGCTATTTTGATTTCAGGGGTCACCTTCATCAAAATTGGATTCATGTTGTATTATAATGTTGAAGAAAAAAAAAGGTGAACATAATCTTTCCTTAGCCCTATTATGTATTTTTGAATGGTTTAAAGCTTTGCCTAAACCATTTTATAATAATAAATGGCAACAATAAACTTGTTTGCCTTCAAATTTTGTTGCTTGCTTTTTCACCCCATCTTCACATGTGGATGCATAGAGCATATTTTCTGTCTCAACTAGCAGTGTACCCGTGCACTTGCACGGGTGGCTTCTTTGTTTATGCATAATACAAATATAATATACATATATTTTATAATATCAATAAATCATATATTGAACCATTCTATTTTTTCCATTCACATAGTTGCAATATTAATATTTATTTTTGAGTGTATATGTAGAATATTAAAAATTATAAATGTGTTTGTATAAACATTTATTTGTTGAAAGTGTGATTATAGAAAATATTTGATTCTAAAATAACTCAATAAATAAAATTCAAATCGTATTGGATAATATATCACTTCTATATTCTCTATATAAAATTATAAATATAAGGATTTATTTTTGCATCATATTTTTTTGTGATTATATTTATAAGTATCATATAAAATCATAAGGATTTTTTTTAGCATATCTCTTAAATGCTTATGTTTTATTTTAGATTAATTTTCATTGTGTATAAATATTTGAATATATTTTTAGCATTCAAATATTGTATAATTAAATGTTATTTATTTGATTATGTTTTAGCTAATAATCATTGTATGAAAATAACTCATAAATTAAAAACACATTAAGTTAGGATTTGACAGATATTTTTTTTCTGATAATTTTAATCAAAATAATAAAAAGAGTCCAATAATTAATTTGTTAGTCTTATATATTTCTAATTAAAATACATATATTTTCCATGAATATATCTACCATTA
>NC_032014.1:28921218-28933826 GCF_001865875.1 Lupinus angustifolius
TTTTGAAAATTCTCATTCGTTATATTCTCATATTTTATACTAATATATATTAAAAAAAGTTATGATTTTTAATCTTCTAAATCTATTAATGCTAATAATATCTTCTTTAGTAATTTCAAAATATGAAATAGTCTTAATGAAATTTGTTACTTGATATAGCCTTGATAAAAGAAAAGTGATCATTTCCTTCAATAATGGTGTCATTAATGGTATGATCATGCTTTCACAAGAATTGATAATAAAATTATTATGATAATTATAGTCATTTCTATTAATGCAAATAATATCCTCATTGGTAACATGCTTTTGGTTGGTTACATTTTTTATTTTGTGGGTCACCTTAAAATTAGGTATTAAAGTTGAAATCAAATTATTCTCTTACTGTTGGCTAAGGAGGAAAATTGATTAACATCTCTCAATTTAATTTAATTAATATTGACATATTGTTTCTTAGAAATCTTATTTATAGTAAAGCAAATTTCTAAAAGTAAAGCAACTTGTGAACAACATAGGATAATACAATATTGTTTTTCTCTAACAGTAGCTAACAGAGGGAGAGATGAATAAGTATGAAAATAAAAGGAGATTGCGGGAATTAAAAGTTAATATTTTAAAAACTAGCAATTATCATTATTAGAATTTAATATTTTGAAAACGTTAATTTTTTCCTATACAATTATTATGCACGTTAACTTTTTTAGGTAGCAATTGTTAATTTAACTACATTAACTTTTGAGAAGTTTAATATTTGAAGCATTTAATATTTGAACATTTTATGTATTCAGATTTTAATAATAATAAGCATTTAATATTTTGAACACATTATGTATTCAGATTGTAATAATAACAATGTGTAATAATAATAATGTAAATCATTTTGAATTATTGATAGTTAACACGTTAACAATAGCCGAAATATTAAATGATTTATTCAAAATATTATTTAACCACGTTATAGGTTAACTTTTTTAGGCAATTGTTAATTTAGCCACGTTAAATTTTTGAAAATTTAATATTTGAAGCATTTACACATGTTATATATTCAGATTATAATAATAATGTAAATCATTTTGAATTGTAGATAGTTAACTTTTTTATAGCCAAAATATTAAATGATTTATGCAAAATATTATTTAACCATGTTAACTTTTTGGAAGTTTAATATTATGTATTAAGATTATAAAAATAATGTGTAATAATAATAATGTAAATCATTTTGAATTATTGATAGTATTGTTCTTCATATATAATAATGCTAAAAATCGAGAAACAAATAACAAAAACATTATATTGTGTTATTGACAATCCAAACAATACAAATTTCTAAGCAAACAATTAAATAAGGTAATGAGGTTTAAGTAAAATTTCCAAGAGCACAAATATTGAACCAAAATGAGTGTATCAAACAATATATATTAAAAATCTTCGAATGGAGAAAATAAAATACAAAACTCATAAGTGAGTGGATAACTAATGATGAAGCCAAAAATGAATGTATCAATAACTAACCATGATCTTTACCTTATTTTAGAGGATGATACACTCTAGGTGTTTTGAAACATGCAAAACAAAAAAAAATAAAATAATGATTGTTTGAATAAAAAATGTATAAATAAGATAAGAAATGCATATAGAGAAAATTAATTTGCAGAAATGTTTTTGGGGAGAACCAAACTATAAATCAAGAGAGAAAATGATGACAATGAGATAAGATGAGGACATAAATATATTATTAACAAAAATATATAGACAAATAAATATAATATTGTAAGTGAATATATAATACAATGGAGATTGGGTACATACCATATGTTTTGAATGTTTCATCTTCCTTGAGGAAGATAACTTTGCTTCTCAGACGCTAAAGGATAAAATTGCTGGAAAAATATATCTACAAAATAATGAAATTAGTGAGAACATGTCTGTAAAATAAGGAAATCAATGAAAAATTATACAAAAAAACAATGATATAATAAGAAAAGTTCTACAAAATAAACCAAAAATTCAATGAAAAATGTACTAAAGATCATATTTAAAAAATAAATAAAAAATACACTCTAAAGATGATGATTGAAAGAGAAGAAAAATAGGTGATAATGAAGAGACATAACAAATATGAGAAATGAAATTGGAGAAAAAGAAGATTGCTGAGATAAAAGAATGTTGGAAGAGAAAGAGAGAGTCATAGGCCTAATAATAATTCAAATGCAATTTAAGTAGTCATAAAAAATGCAATAATTATTTATTAAATCAATAATTATTAAGGAAGAACAAATATAGTGTGGGAAGGTACATATAATTACCATGGAACCATTAGGAGAGAGAAAATGAAGGATGAGATGACATATGGCAATTGATGAGGTGGCGTGAAGGAGGAGATGTTATGTGGCAATTGATGAGGTGGTAGAAGTTTATTTTGTTAAATAGTAAATAGAATAGAAGAGTGTGTCAATTGTTGTAATTGATCAAAAATACTTAATTACTACTTAATAATTTTTTCAATAAATCACAATTGTCATTTGTAGGGACACATTTTGCCCGACAATAAATATGGTTTACTAATTGTGAAAGCCTAATTTTTTTGCTTAATACTAAATAATTTCCCAAAGATTAAAATAATTTAGATTATGTTTTAGACCTTCTTGTTTTTTTCGACTTTACCAGTTTGGTCGCTCAAAAATTGAAAAGTCCAAAATCGTCCCAAAAATTTCAAATGTTAGCCAAATTAGTCATTTTTAACATATTTTTCAACACATGTTAGAGACTAATTTGACTATAAAAAGGATTAATTTGACATATGTTTGAAATTTTTGGGGATTATTTTAAGTTTTTCTATCTTTGAGGGAAAATCTTAAAAAACTTGAACGACCAAAATAAGTATTATTATGTTGTCACCTTTCATTAATGGTCATGTGAATCCAATACTCTTCTCATCAGAAACTATGCTTGTGGCACTTGTTAGGATTGGGTATTGGTGTAATGGTCTTGTTTGGATCAATTTTAAGGGAAGATAAGGAACCAAATTGAACAAAATAAGTTGGTTTGGTTTACTTGGGTTCTCATCACTTCTTTAGATACTTAAACTCATCACTCACTTTAAATTAGGAGTGTACGAGATCCCTTTAGATAGGTTTTTAGGTAAAAAGTTATTCATCGGAAGACATAAACATCATAGGTTTGGTTTAATTTGATTGATTTTATATTAAAAATATAATCCAAAATTTATATGTTATTTCGGTCTAATTTAATTTGATTTTTTAGTAAAAAATAATAAGTCTAATATACTTTATAGTGTCAAGTTCCTATAAAAATATGTTTATATCAAAATAATAAATTTAACATGTTTTCAAAGTGTCAAATTGACACAAAAAATTAATAAGTATACTTTAAGACTTCTTGTAGCAAGTGTGAAACATGCAAACATTTATTTGAACATAATATTTCTTTGAGCATAAGATAAGAACGAAAAAAAAGTAAAAACAAGGGGAAAATAAAACACTAAGAAAACAATATCAATAACACTCTGACATAATTTTTATAATATTAGCTAACAAGTAATAACACTTAATAATTAGGAAATATGAAAAATATAAAAAATTTATTATTAAATTTAAGATTAATAAGATTTAGAATTGAAATGATCTTCATTCTGACATATATATGTAAATAGTATTAGTTTGGTCTGGGTTAGTCAAATTTTTTTAAATTAGAACCAAAAATTGATTCGGATCAATCAATTTTCTAAAACTAGTCAATATAATTCAACAATTTTGTTTTTTGGGGTTTCATTTTTTTGGGACTGATTTTCAGTTTCTTTTCTGGATTAGAACATGTATAATCAAATCTGTTAATCTAATAGTCAGTTATTAAGTGTTAGACATGTGATCAAAGAAGATATTATCTGTTCTTTCCTAGAACACAAAGGTACGGAATAATGGTTGATCAGCTGCTGGGGATGAAGAAGAGGAAGGAAGTCGAAGTAGCAAGGTGATGTAGAAGAGTTGGACCCGCCGGTGGAGGTACCTGAAAAGGTTCTCCGACGATCAAGTCAGTGTATGAATTAATGTATGGGAGTATGAGAATAATGAAGGTAGAGAGTAGTATAGTGAGTAATGTTAGAGAGTAAAGAGATTGAGATACTTCCTGTTGGTAGAGACTCCTATTTATAAAGAGGAAACTTGACTTTTGGGCTCTTGGCAGGTAGTGCAATACGTGGTCGACCAAGGGTATTGTCGGGGGTTGCTTTTCCCGTGTCAGGCGGTCTGCCAGGACCGTACTCTGCGCTACTCTTGTCTTTTAGCCTGTGGCTTGTTTGGTAGCCGTTCTGCAATCTGTGTCGTGTTGGCAGGTGGGTTGGTGAGGTACAGATGGCATGTCAGGGGATGTCTCGGCGACCAAGCATGCGTCTCTTTGGCTCGCCGGGTAGGAACAGTTGCCCCCAGTCTGCCAGGACGAGCATGTTGGGAGACTCTACACGAGCCTCGCTCGACTTGGATTACTTATGGTGGAACAGTTACCCCCAGTCTGCCAGGATGCCGGGTGGGCATGTTGGGAGACTCTAATGATCGTCAAACGACCTCTTTCAGGGTGGTCCGACTGTACGAGATTTGGCGACCTGAGATTGAAAAGGCGTTGATTGAGTTGACCAGGGCGCTAGGCAAGGACTGTTAGAGATGCCCCTCGACCCGGTGATTGCCTAACTGGGCGTATTGATCTAACTTGAGTAGCTAGGTGCTTCTTGAGATTTCGTGACGCGTCTCTTTGGTTCCTCGTGCCACGTGGTAGGTATTAATGACCTAGGGTAACGTATAAATTGGGGTGGGACGTTTCATCATTGTCTGCTGTGACCCTTGATGTCCGCCGAACTTTGTCGTGTCATGGGAATGACCGCTGGTCATTCAAACTCCAGCACGTGGCACGACCTTTGGTTTCCGCCGAATTTTCCTTGTTTTTCGGGTTTCCGTCGGATTGCACTTGAGTACAGCCTTGATGAGGATGTGGATGGGCCTGGCCACTGGGCCCATGGTCCAGGTTCTTCTATAAATAGAGGGTACCTTGTGGCTTTCCCTCTTTTACGTGTTTCCAAAACTCTTGAATTCTTTCCGCAATTTTTGAACTTCCAGCGTGATCATCTTCAGGATTCTTCCTACTTTCAACTTCTTCTAAATCCAGGTAACACTCGTTTCTCATGGTTTACATTTGCGATTACGAGTCCGATTTTGACGTGGAGGTCCTTCCTGGACCTCCACCGTGTTTCCGAAAACCGTCGTCCTCGTCTTATGCACTGGTGGAGGTTCTTAGGCCGTTGAGCGTCGTCTCCCCTCCTCCTAGAGGTGGAGGTGTAGGGTTTCACTAGAGAGGTGCCGACGATTACTTGGCCTCACTGCGTGCCAAGTATGGGTTCAATTTGAGTGACAGCTCTGAGTCTGATGACTCTTGTGATGGCAAGTTCATGACGACGAGGACGTATAAGGCAAAGGCTCCTCAATTGTCTATTCCGGCGGAGATGGCCGGGGAGGATTCTCGCTACTGGTGGGTTGATAGAGATGTGCTCGGAACTCCTAGATCGCTCCCCTACGAGACTCCCCTCAGCATACCTGTGGCCAAAAAAACTTTCCATGGTTTCGAGGTCAGCGCCCCTAGGTCGGGGGAGAGGGTCTGCTATAACTTTGCAGAGGAGAAAAATGATAAGTACATCTTCTTCCTTTACGAGGCGTACTGCCGGCGCTTGGGGCTTCGCCTCCCCCTGGAGGAATGGGATGTGCAAGTTCTGGTGCACCTGCAAATTGCTCCTAGCCAGCTGACTCCAAACTCGTGGGGGTTCATTCGGGCGTTTGAGATTATGTGCAAGGCAGCGGGCATCCCTTGCACACTAAAGTTGTTCTTTTGGATGTTCCGCATCGGCCATCGCACCAATTCTGATGAAGATAAGGAGGGTCGCCACGAATGGACGAGTCTACAATCTCGGCCCAAGCGGGGGCTATTTACGTCGTTCTCGTCAAATGAGAAAAAATGGAAAGGTGGGTACTTCAGGGTGAATGTTAAGCGGGCATGGAACGACTGGTGTCTTAGCAAATCTGGCGAGCCGCGATTCCCATTTGCCTTGAAAGGGGACATCCATCAAAGCCCTTCTAAGAGCTATTTAGTGGAGACTGAAGATTTATCTCCGGAGGAGGCGGAAGCTGTCAAGATCATAACTTACTAGATAGACGAGGGGGGACTTCTTCCTTGCTCGGCCATCCATGACGGGGGCGGGGCTTTAGTGGACTTTGTTGGTGGGTGGGCCGGATGCTGACTTCTTTTATTGTTTTGCTTTATGTATCTGTTTAACCTGTCACTAATGATTTTCTTCCTTTTTGTGCAGTCGAACTAAAAGCCAAGATGAGTGAGAACCTGAGGAAAATCATGCTGTTGAAAAGGGTCGCCGCCCGGGTGAAGAAAGATGCTGCTGCTACCTAACGTCAAAGAATGTCGTCCCCCGTGCCTTGCCCTACTGAGGGGTCTCCTAGCCAAACAACTGTGCCGCCATCTTCAGTGAGTGGGGGGCGGCCCGAGGACTTAGTGGATCAAGAGCTGGTCCAAAGGGCTGCTGATTCGCCCCTTGCTGTGTCTACTGAGATTGTTCCTCTCGCTGATCCCACTGGAAACCCTCCGTCTGCATCAATGAGGGAAGAAGAGAGGGTCGGCACATCAGTGATCCCTTCCTCCGGGCAGACAGCTGGAATAGACGTCGGTCGCTCCTCTGAGCCAATGAGGAAGAAAGGTTCTAGGGGGAGTCAAGATCGCATTTCTCCTGTTAGCGTCTCCAGAGTGATTGATCAGGCGCTCCTGAATGCCCATGCTAAGGAGGAAGGAAGAAAGGTTCTAGGGGGAGTCAATATCACATTTCTCCTGTTAGCGTCCCCAGAGTGATTGATCAGGCGCTCCTGAATGCCCATGCTAAGGAGACCTTTGACAAGTTACCCTTGTCCGTCTTGCTACAAAACGTGAAGGGAGGTGTTGTCCTCATTGCTTCCATCCATAAGTACCTGGACACGGATGGGGTTTTAGAGTTGCGGATGGCGGACGACGCGATGGCGAAACTCTAGGCTCTGCATGAGGCGGAGAAGCAGAAGATGGTTGATCTTCATTCCGCCGAGAAGGGGGAGTTGGTCAGGTTGGGCGAGGTCGTTAGGGCTCATGTAGCGGATTTGTTGACCCGTGTGGGGTTTCTTGAAAGTGACAAGTTAAAGCTTACCGCCCAGGTGATGGAATCCGAGAGGGCGGTCCGTGCCAAAGATGAAGTGCTTCATCGGCGAAAAGAGGAGGCTGCAACTTGGAAAGCCCGTGCTGAGGCTGCCGAGCAAGAAAAGGCCGCACTTCTGGGGCAGGTGCAGGCATTAGGGAGGAGAAGGCATCTCTGGAAACCCGGGTACGGGAATTGGAAGAGGGACGGATAGCTGTTGAGGTTGAAAAAGTGCAGCTGGAGAAGCTTGTAGGCGAAGCCGCCGTGGACGCCTAGGAGAGTGCCCAGTCCCAGTTGGCTCTGGCTTTTCCAAATACCGATTGGACTTGGATGCAGCTAGGTGCTTATGTGGAAGATGGGCGCCTGTTGGTGGGGGATGACTACGGCGACCCAGTTTTGATGTCTTTTCTTGGTCAGGGTGGGGGAACTTTGTAACTTGTCCAAGTATTTTGTAATAGTTTCCTATTAATGAATGAACAACTTTTGCGATAATTCCTTTGTTTATTTTGTGCGCATAATGACTTTATACGATTGCTGGATGATTTTGCCTTTATGAACAATTGTGAATATATGCTGGATTTAATTCGAACGCCCTTAGCGTGCCTGGTGAAATGGAAGCGATCCTCCGTTGGCTAGGTGAATGCATCAGGCAAAGGGGGTGTAAACCAGCTCCTTGGGCGACTGTAGAAAGTCATTAAATGGGATTGCACCAGGCAAGGGGGGCGAAGACAGGCCCCTTAGGTGAATGTAAAAAACCGTTAAGTGAGATTGCATCAGGCAAGGGGGGAAGACCGGCCCCTTGGGTGAATGGAAAAAACCATTGTGAGATGGCACCAAGCAAGGGGGGCGAAGACCGGCCCCTTGGGCGAATGTAAAAAACCATCATGTGAGATTGCACCAGGCAAGGGGGTCGAAGACTGGCCCCTTGGGTGAATGTAAAAAACCATTATGTGAGGTGGCACCAGGAAAGGGGGGCGAAGACCGGCCCCTTGGGTGAATGTAAAAAACCATTATGTGAGGTGGCACCAGGAAAGGGGGGCGAAGACCGGCCCCTTGGGTGAATGTAAACAACCAAGGCTAGGAAATGATCTTTCAAAACAATCGCAGAGTATAATATCTCAATCATATATAAGTGGAAAAGATTACAAAAGAACGACCAACCGCGCATGGGGTTGTCGGTTAGGCATAAAATATCCGGAGGTTGGCGGCGTTCCATGTCATGGGGATGTTTTTTCCTGCCAAATCTTGAAGCTTGTATGCTCCTTTGCCGATCTTGCTGATCGGTAAGGTCCTTCCCAATTTGGTCCTAGCTTGCCTTTTACCCGTCCTATGTCTGCTCTCATTAATACCAGAGTTCCTTCGGGAAATTGGCGGGGAATGACTGAAGAGTTGAATTTCGCCGCGGTTTTCTTTTTGATGTCTTCTTCCTTGAGACGGGCCCTTTCTCGGATTTCTTCCACTTCATCAAGGTTGTTTCTAAGGAGAGATTGGTTATCGCCCTCGTTGAACTGAAGTGTTCGCCAGGTAGGTTCTCCTATCTCGACCGCGATCATGGCCTCTGCGCCGTATGTTAAGTTGAATGGTGACTCGCCGGTCGTAGAGTGGGGAGTGATTCGATACGCCCATCGTACGTGATGGAGTTGATCTGGCCAATTCGCCTTTGACTCGTCCAGCCTCTTCTCTATCCATTTCAGGATGACCTTATTCGCTGCTTCGGCCTGCCCATTAGTCTATGGATGCTCCACTGAAGTGAAGTGTTGTTTAATGCGGAGGCATGATAACAATTCTTGGAATCTTCGATCGGCAAATTGAGTGCCGTTATCCGTTACTATGGCGGACGGAATGCCGAAACGAGTGATTATGCTTTGCCAAGTGAACTTTTGGATATTTGCTGAGGTGATGGTGGCTAATGCTTCTGATTCTATCTATTTGGTGAAGTAATCTATGGCGACTATCAAAAATTTCAGTTGTTCTGTTGCTTGAGGGAAAGGCCCCAGAATGTCTATACCCCACCTACAGAAAGGCCAAGGCGCTTGTATTGTGGTTAATTCATCTGGTGGGGCTTTGTGGAAATCGGCAAAAAGTTGGCAACGAGTGCATTTTCGAGTGAGGTTTGTAGCGTCTTTTCCAATGTGGGCTAGTAGTACCCAACACGTAACACCTTCTTGGCGAGCGAGGCGGCGCCCAAATGGTGCCCACAACTTCCTTCATGAACCTCTTTGAGGACGTAGTCTGCCCGATCCGGATCAAGATATTTAAGCAAGGGGGCGGTGAATCCTCGTCGGTACAGTGTCCCCCGGATCAGGGTGTACCAAGAGGAACACCTGAGGAATCGTTGCTTCTCCTTCGCGTCGGAGGGTAGGTTACCATGGAGGATGTACCAGATGAAAGGGCCCATCCAGTTGTCTGGGATCTCCACTTGTTCCACAGCCATGACACTTGGGTGGTAAACTGTGCCCTGGACGACGGACCGATTATTCCCAAGGCATTTGGTATTGGCAAGCTTGGACAAGATATCTGCCCGGGCGTTGCTTTCATGGGGCACATGCTGAATGGTCGCTTCATCGAAGTCAGCCATAAGCTCTTTTACTTTGAGCAGATATTTCTCGAGGAGGGTATCATTGGTTTGATATGCACCTGTAATTTGAGACACAACTAATTGGGAATCACTGCAAATTAATACCTTATGGGCGTCCACTTCTTTTGCTAGTTGTAGTCCGGCGATGCAAGCCTCATACTCTGCCTGATTGTTGGATGTTGGAAATGTGAAGGTGATGGAATGCTCAACTCCTTGCCCATCTTCCAGCAGAATTCTAGTCCCGCTGCCTCTCGAATTAGAAGATCCATCAACGAAGATAGTCCATACCTGCTCTAGATCGCCCTCTGGCGCGGCTAGTTCGTCCACGAAGTCAGATAGGACCTGGCTCTTGATGGTCTTGCGAGGTTCGAAACAGATGTCAAATTGAGAGAGTTCTATTGACCACGTGATCATCCGCTCAGCCAGTTCTGGCTTATGCAAAATTTGCCTGATTGGCTGGTTGGTTCTAACAATCGTTGCATGAGATTGAAAGTATTAGCCCAACCTTCGCGTGGCGATCAACAATGCATACACCACCTTTTCCAGCTTCTGATACCTCAATTATGGTCCTTGCAGGGCCTTGCTTGTGAAATAGACCGGATTTTGACCCTCTGCCGTTTCTCGTATCATCATGGCCGCAACTGCTCCGTCGGATACGGCCAGATATACATACATAAGTTCGTCAGGTAATGGCTTGGAAAGAATAGGTGGGGCGGCCAAATATTGTTTGAAAGTGTTGAACACCGCTTCGCAACTCTCAGACCATTCAAACCTCTTGCTCTTCTTCAATAACTGAAATAAGGGAAGTGAATGTTTGACGGCGGACGAGAGAAACCTGAACAGCGCAGCTAGTCGCCCATTCAACTGTTGGACCTCCTTGACCGTGCGGGGGCTCCTCATGTCGATGATCGCCTGGCATTTGGATGGATTCGCCTCAATCCCTCAACTAGTCAGAAGAAAACCGAGGAATTTGCCCGCCTCCACTCCGAAAGTACATTTTTATGGATTTAGCCACATGTTGTACTTGCGGAGTTGTTGAAAAATGCTTTCCAAAATGGATACATGATCTTCGCCGGGGAGGCTTTTGGCGATAGTTATTGAAAAATGCTTTCCAAAATGGATACATGATCTTCGTCGGGGAGGCTTTTGGCGATCATATCATCCATGTAAACTTCCATGTGTTCTCCGGTCTGGCCGGCAAACACCTTGCTCATCATCCTTTGATAAGTCGCCCCAGCATTTTTCAACCCAAAAGGCATGACAGTGTAGCAGTAGGCGGCCTGATCAGTGATGAACGATGTTTTCTCCTAATCGGGAAGGTACATCGGAATCTGATTGTACTCGAAATATGCGTCCATGAAGGACAGGTACTGATAGCCTGAAGAATTATCCACCAAATGGTCAATGTTTGGGAGAGGATAAGGCTCTTTAGGGCATACCTTATTGAGATCCGTGTAGTCCACGCACATCCGCCACTTCCCTGATGGTTTCTTCACTAGCAAAACATTTGCCAACCACGCGGTGTAGGTGATTTCGCGGATGAAACCCACCTCTAGCAACTCGGCTACCTTCAAAGCGACCTCCTTGGTCCTATCAGCCCCCATTTTGCGCCTTCTTTGCGCCACCGGTTTAGCACCTTGTTTTGTCGTTAGCCGATGGCAAGCAAATGAAGGATCTATACCTGGCATATCTGTCGCTGACCAGGCGAAGAGTTCTTAGTTTGCCTTCAAAGATGTCTCCAGCCGCAACCTTTGGCTTGGCGGAAGGGAACAGCAAAGGTACACTACCTATCCTGGGGATTGGCCCAACTGTAGAGTTGTTTTTTCCCCTTCTGGTTGTGGTCGAAAGTCTCCTTCGTCCGCCCGGACATCCAATTCTACCATATGCACGCCCCGAGATCTTTTGGAGGGGGGGGCGTGCTGTTTGCTGAAGTGGGGGCGGAGACTCATCTAGTAGCAACTGCGAGCCGAGTGTTGGTCCCCTTTTACTGTGCAGACTTGGAGGCTGATTGAGAGGAACTTCATGCATAGATGGGGCGTAGAGATGATCGCTCCAAGCCTGTCCAAAGTTGGCCGGCCGATAATGGCGTTGTATGCTGAATCGCACTGGACGACCAAGAACTTTGTTTGGACAGTCCTACTCATAGGGTGGTCGCCGATTGTTAGCCAAATCTCTACATATCCCCTGGGGGTGATTCCCTGACCGGAAAATCCGACCAGCTGTCCATCATATGGTAGGAGGTCGCGGTCCCGGAGCTCCATTTTTTCAAACAAATCCTGAAAAATAATGTCAGTCGAGCTAACCTGATTAATGAATAGGCGACTAACCTTCTTGTTATTGAGTTTGGCGGTGATGCCGAGGGGGTCATCATGCCCTCGGACGACACCTTCATAATCGCGGTCGTCGAAAGTAATGGGGGGAGCTGATCTGTAGCTCTGTCTATGCTGGGAGTTTCTGGCAGCAACGTGCATTACCTCTCGCACATGTTTTTTCTGGGCGGTCCTCGAGGTACCCCCGGCAGCAAAACCTCCTGAAATAGTGTTGATATCAACTAGGCTCCTTGGCCTTCGGTTGTCTGTTCGGTGCCTATCCGCCTGAGGCCGTGGGGTAGGGCGCCGTTGTTGAAATTGTGGAGGGGACCGCCTTCTTGGAGGTTCTGGTCGACGATGTTGTGGCGATCGCCGATGTTGCTCCAGGCCCGCAATGAATCGCTGTAAATGACCAGCCTGGATGAGATCTTCGATGGTATCACGGAGCTGTGTGCAGTCATTGGTCAAGTGGCCGAACATACTGTGATAGTCACAA
>NC_032014.1:28933926-28952038 GCF_001865875.1 Lupinus angustifolius
ACGGCTGGCGTTTAGGGGGGTATAGGTGGAGTATTTGGCCTTTTTGGTTAGTGAGGGTAGGTCGCGGGGTAGGTCGTGGAGTCTTGGCCGTTTGGTTTCCCGTGAGGGGTGATGTGTTTGGGGCTCGGTATGGGCGTGGATATGGTGGGTTTCTTCTAGATTGATGAATTGTTGGGCTTTGCAGCGGAGGTCCTCCATGGTAAGATCAGTGTATTTGGCCAATTCCGTGCGGAAAAGACCTTCTTGAAGTCCCATAACGTGGACGTGCACTGCTACTTCGGGGCTTAGAGTACGCACCTTCATGGCCTCGGTATTAAATCGATCTAGATATGCCCGGATGGATTCATTGGATCCTTGGTGAATGCCAGACAGTGTGTATGATGACCTAGGTTGCTCCTTACTTGCCGTGAACCTTATGTTGAAGGCCAAAGCTAGAGTTCCCCAAATGTTGATGCTGTTCAGAGCCAAGCGGGTGAACCATTGGAGGGCCACCTTTTTAAGAGTCAGGGGGAAGGCCCTGCACATGATGGGGTCGGTCGCCCCTTGGAATAACATAGAAGCTTCGAAGGCATCAAGGTGATCTTGTGGGTCCGCCGTTCTATTATACTGGTCTATGTTTGTGGGGCGGTTGAAGTGGGAGGGTAATGGGTAAGCCATGATGGCAGGTGTAAAAGGATGTCTAGCACCACAAGAGTGGTGCGGGGTTGGTTGGGATGGTGGGCGGGACTCGCTCGCTGACTCTTCACGGTTACTTTCGTGAATAGGGTGTTCCGAGTGATCCTCAGGGTTTATTTTGGATTGCAGAGTTCTTGTATTACATCGGCCTACTGTTGGATGAGCCGCTCCTAGCGTTCCAGCATCTGGAGGAGGTGTTGGGTGGTTGGTTGTTGTTCTGGAGTGGTATGGTGGCTTCGGCTGGCTTGATGGGATGGTTGTCTTGGTGGGGGAAGAGTACTTGAGGTAGGGTCGACTTGGCTGGTAGATAGAGCTCGGTTTCTGGTGGTTACCATGGTGTGAGTTGGAACACAGACGGCGCTAATGTTCTTTCCTAGAACACAAAGGTACGGAATAATGGTTGATCAGCTGCTGGGGATGAAGAAGAGGAAGGACATCGAAGTAGCAAGGTGATGCAGAAGAGTTGGACCCGCCGGTGGAGGTACCTGAAAAGGTTCTCCGACGATCAAGTCAGTGTATGAACTAAATGTATGGGAGTATGAGAATAATGAAGGTAGAGAGTAGTAGAGTGAGTAATGTTAGAGAGTAAAGAGATTGAGATACTTCCTATTGGTAGAGACTCCTATTTATAAAGAGGAGAGTTGACTTTTGGGCTCTTGGCAGGTAGTGCAATACGTGGCCGACCAAGGGTATTGTCGGGGGTTGCTTTTCCCGTGTCAGACGGTCTGGCAGGACCGTACTCTGTGTCACTCTTGTCTTTTAGCCTGTGGCTGGTTCGGTACCCGTTCTGTAGTCTGTCTGTCGCGCTGGCAGGTAGGTTGGTGAGGTACAGAAGGCATGCCAGGCATGCGGGACCTACCTCGACGACCAAGCATGCGTCTCTTTGGCTCGCCGGGTAGGAACAGTTGCCCCCAGTCTGCCAGGATGCTGGGCGAGTGTTGGGAGACTCTACACGAGCCTCGCTCGACTTGGATTACTTGTGGTGGAACATTATCATTAATGGTTGAGTGATTGAGTTTGAGTTTCCAAGCATATGAGTTAATATGATATTGGAATGAAGTGAAGGTATCATATATGAAGGAATTAGTAAAATTGAGGAATGATTTCATTTGGGAAAAACTACATTCACATTAGGCTAAATAAAAAAATAAAATTAAGTTTTAGTTTGATTCTTATACTTAAATCATTTATGTCACATCGGTTTCACATTTTAATTTTTTTTAACTGTGCAAGCTAACATTGGAACCAACCCATCTTTTCTGATTTGGTTTAGTTCAATTTTATTAATTTCATTATTCAATCCAAAACCACTTACACCTTTAATTGAGAAAGTCCAAACACCAAAAATATTTTTATTTATGGTCTAAGTGAATAACAATTTAATTATTGTTGACATTATATATTTATCCAAAATCTTCATGCATTAAATTTATAAATTCATCGACTTATTTATCCTCACTTTGTCCATTTCTCCTATCAAATCCCCATTACATATATTTCATCATGTCATTATAATATATAAAAATAAGAATTCCGAACCACATGCAACTACAATTAGTTAGACCTTGGACTAAGTGGAAAGTGATTACTTCATTTAATCCTTCAGCCTTCTTTGGTTAGAACTAGGAACATCCTACCTCCAATAATTTGTAAATCAATAATGAAAAAGGATATACATAGAGAGATATAAATCGGGAAAATCATTTCTTCACTTGTAGGAGTAAGACTGCATACATCTATCTTTTTCAAACTTTACCAAGTGGGAGTCTTATAGACTGAGCCGCCTTTTTTAGTGGAGATATATAGTTGTATACCCTCAATACTACATGAACATGATAATGTTTTATTTATTTATCATAAATTTTATTAGATATCATAGATATGGTGTTAAGTTTGATGTATAAACCATACATTATTAATGGATGTTGATATCATGTGGCTATGAATTGAGAAAGAAAATAGATGATTGAATACTCAAGCTTGTTATGAACCCTCAAACTCATTCAAGTATGCTCCAAAATTGAGACTAATGATTCTAACTACAAGTATAAGACATTCCATGTGAACCCATGAGAAGGTTGTTCCTTCACTAATAATAACATCTCCCTCTTTGTCTCTTAAGTTATATGTGTCAACATCAATTAATAATACATACTCCTAAAGTTCCTCCTAACATTTTTGGTGAGTCTTGCACCTTAAATTCAATAGAGTGGGGCTACACTACTAAGAAGTACCCTGCTGTTATATATATGAAAATCGATTTTACGATATAAACGCTTATGATTTATCTCTTTACATTATGAGGTAACGATTTCTATGGTATTATAGCCTTTATCATAATGATGTTATCCATAGATTAAATTTTTTTTCGTGAATTGGATTTTAGTTATTAATGGTCTACCAAATTATAACTTCATCTAATTCATTTTCCCTTTATAAATTGACTTTTGTCGCCTGGAATAAATTGTGTGATTACCTATCAGTGTAATAATCTTGTAACCAATTATTTCATAAACAAAAAATCTCTTTTTTTCCTCTTCATGTGGATTTGTAGGTCACATTGACCAAATCACATTAAATTCGTTTGTTTTTCTTTGTTCTATTTTCTATTTTTTGTACCATAATATGGCTGATGAAAGGTCTAGTGTATCACACTTTTAAAGTGAATTTATGCATAACTGAAAAAGTAAATGTAAGTTTATTGTTGATTAATTAAAATATACCTAGTTCAGAACCCTATTAGTGAAGGAAAAATATATCCTTACTCATTTCACACTCAAAGTATTAAAAAAATTAGGTAAACTATATAGGATAGATTGGGTATCATTATTTTCACTCAAATTATTTAAGCAAATAAGAATATTTTGATAACAAATTCATTTATTGCATTGTGAAAAGGGTCTTATATTAAAGATCAAAACAAAAATCCTAAAATAGTCTTATAAAAAGGATAAAAGAGTGTAAAATGAATTCTTTAAAATAAAAGATATAAAGATAATGGGAAATTTAATTTTAAATAAATAATATGATTCAAGTGGAAATATAAATTATTAGTAAGAATAAAATAGTAAAAAACCAAATTAAGGCAATTCTCTTTATTAATAATATAGGGTATATATAGGGTGAATATATATATATATATATATATATATATATATATATACTCTTCAAGAAATGAGGCCCAACTTGTTGTGTGAGTATTTGTGATGTAGGGTATATATATATTGAGGGAACACATCTATCTCACAAGGTCATGACACATAAAATGACATTAAGTATGAGACAATAAATATGCACCATATATCCATGCATGTATTCCTCTACATCCCCTATTTATATGTTTGTCTGGGTGAGCACAAATAGGCTGTCACTAACCCAATAATTCGATTGTAAGATAACACTTTTTTTGAATAAGAAAGCTAAATTGGATTAATCTCATTAGTTACAATCTTTTTTTTTGTTACAATCAATTATATTTTCTTATATTTTTTGAATAATGAACTAATCTTTGTTGGAGTTTGTGAATGTCCCTTTTTTTTGTTACAATCAATTATATTTTTTGAATAATGAACTAATAAGACTCTCAAGGTTAAATTATTGACCTTTTTTAATTTTTATGCAAATCTAATGAGATTTTATACAACTAGATTAACGTCTAATTGGTAATAAACTATATTCTATGAATACAAAACATGATGATTGGTAAGAAAATTAAATAAAACTTCGCAATTATAATATTTTAACCCATCACAACATTTTAATACAAGAAATAACACACTTTATGTGTTATTGTCACATGATAGTGTACCAAATAAATGGATCAAGGTCAACCCACATGCGAATAGATTGAAATTACTTGTCTCTAATCCTATCTCATTTTCTCTCTCAAGCTTAACACATTTTTATACATGAATAAAATAAAAATTCTAAAATCAAAAAGTCATATTTTAATTGGGTTGAGACATAAAATGGAACACCATCCAGGACAGATAATCTCAGTCCAGGTAAACCAACAACATGGACATATTAGGAAGGGTACATGGTAAGCTTATGTTCACAATCCTAACTCAATACGTTACAGCATCAATCATAGAATATATTAAGGGTTTTTTTAACCTACGAAGAATATATAAATCTAGGAAAAGAAAACTATATGGGAAAACAACGTTAAAGCGATGCATATTAAGTTTTTCAGTAAACTTTGTTTTTATGTTTGGTTATGTTATGCACTTGACACATAGGTTAGAAAAAACTCATATATTAATATAATACTTTTCATGATTCTAGCCAATACTAGGTAGAGTTGATTGAGGCTTAAGAAAAAACATGATCACTGTTAAATGCATGGAGTGACAAATGTACAAACGAATAAGCATATGGTATCACTGTAGCTTTTTATTTGGCAGGGTCCCAATAGGTTTGAGTTCTTCAACAATTATATTAATTCCGAAGAATAAGAGCCCTAACAAGATTCAAATTTTTAGACTGATATTTTTTGTGAGATTCTTGTATAAGATTCTTGCAAAGATCCTGGTAGAAATACTTAAGGGAGTTATGGATTCTTTAATTCCACCACTTAGTCTGCGTGTATTCATGATTGGAATATTTTAGATGTTGTAGTTATGATTAATGAGATTATTCATTCGACTGAGAATGATAAGGACTGGTGTTTTATGTTAGAATTTCTGATAGTTTATGGGTCACAAATATAATTCTATAATTGTGTTATGACCATTATTTAATTAGCCAAATATAAAATGGTCTCCATGAATTAATTTGGTGGCTAAGGGCATATGTCTCATGAAATATTTTAAGTGTAGATACATTCTGGCAATTTCTGATTTGATGACGGGACTGAATTAGAATTATTGCAACTTAAGTAGCGACCGCTACAGTTACTTTTATGGGTTATGGTCCCCATTTGTAGAGTAACAGGTTTGGTTGAGTAATTGATGAGATAAAAGATGGATTGATAAGGAGTTGTGAATAAGGTTACAAAACTCATCAGAATTCTATCAATTGATACTCTCATTGGCTTTTCATTCCCCTCGAAAGGAGCATAAGGAAAACCATCAGGCTCTGATACCAATTGTTGGTCTCCCTTAGTAATCCTTTAAACTGAATGTGAAAAACCTAATGATCAGGGCTTTGTTCCATTTGGGTTTATGTATGGGCATAAACACTTTGTTATAGGAACAAAGCCCTGATCATTAGGTTTTCCGCATTCAGTTTAAAGGATTACTAAGGGAGACCAACATTTTATGTTTAGGATTGATTTTGAGAAGGCTTATGACTTTATTAATTAGAGTTTCTGAGATGCTTTTGTGGGAAGTGGAGGAAGTGGACTAGTGTTTGTCTTTCTTTGACCTTGATGTTAGTTTTGGTCAATGGGAATCCAATGAGATTCTTTTTTCTGTTTCGAGAGGCATCGGATAGGGGGATCCATTGCGCCTTTCTTGTTCCTTATGATAACGGAAGGTTTGGCACGTTTGGTTCACAATGCCAGAAGTGTTAGTTTATTAGAGGGTTTAAAAGTTGGAAGATGTGGTATGAAAGTGTGTGATCTTCAGTTTGTATGTGATACTATATTTGTTTGCTAGCCTACTGTAAAAAGTCTTTGGTGCATCAAAACCTTTTTCCTGTGATTTGAACTAGTGTCACGTTTAAAGGTTAACTCTCAGAAGAACTCTTTGTTTGGCATATTGGTTTCAAACTCCTTCCTTACAGCTACAACAAATTTCCTTTCGTGCAAGATGGGTTCTATTCCTTTTCTCTACCTAGGAATTCCGGTTGAGGAAAATCCAATGAAGATTTCTACTTGGCATTATATGATTGAGGTGGTGTCCAAAAGGCTTGCATCCTAAAAATGCATACATATCTCCATGACATATCTCCTTTAAAGGGAGACTAATTCTTCTCAATTTTGTGTTATCCAACATTCCTACTTATATATTCTCTCTACAAAGGGCCTAAGAATGTCTTAGCTAAAATTGTTTTCTTGCAGCAAAAATTTCTTTAGGGTAATAAGAGAGGTGGAAGAGGTATTATTTGGATTTCTTGTGATGATGTTTGAAAACTTAAGGAATTAGGTGGTTTGGGTGTGCAACATCTTTTGGTTTTTAATGATTCCCTCTTGGGAAAATGGAAATGGCGTAGAAATATTGACCAAGAGGCATTTTGGGTGAAGGTTATTAATTTAAAGTATGGTTCTGATTTGTTTAGTTGTAGTCCTATTTTTGCTTCTAGATGGTGGAAGGGTTTGAGAAAAGTAGGCTCGCATAATGGGCTAATGGTGGCTGGTTTGATGGGAATATCTGGAAGGAAATTGGTGATAGTACCTAAATGTATTTGTGGCTAGATACTTGAGTTGGTGACCAGAGTCTTAAGAAGTCTTCGATGAATTATTCTCTCTAACTCGAGATAAGAAGGCCTTGGTGGCAGAGAGTGGTTTCTAGACAAATGAGGTTTAGTCCTAGAAGATTCATTAGAGAAGGACTTTGGTTGGTAGATAGAAGTCTTTGGTTGGGAATTTACTAGGTTTGCTTCATCATCATACATGCAAGAAGGAGGTCTCAAATACTTGTAGATGGGTTCTAGGCACATCAGGATTTTATGTCATTAGATCCACATATTTGGCTAAGTTGAATCAAAACAAACTACTTTAGATAATGTTCTAAAAAATTATGGATTAATAGTGTGTCTTCAAATATATGTTGTTTTGTTTGGAAAATTGTTAGAAGAAGGTTAAGATTCAAAGATGAATGTTCAAAAGGAGTATTATCTCTATGGTTGATGACGTAATTTGTGCCTTATGTAAAAAGCATGTAGAATCAATTGACTACTTATTGATCTCTTATGAGTTTGCTTCAAGTGTGTCGAAAGATTTTTTTTTCTTGGGTTCAAATTTCGGTTCAGGTTCCTTCAACAATTTTAGACTTGTTCAATCTTCATGATTCTTTTGGTTTTGGTAAAGGGTTAAAAGTTTGGAGAATGGTGTGGTTCACTATGGTGTGGTCAATATAGATTATGAAGAATGAAGCTGTTTTTCTGAGAAAGAAGCGAGTTATGTTTATCTTATGGATTTAATCTAGACTAGATCTTGGATATGGTTTTTTTCATATGTAAACTTTTCTTCTTTACATTTTGCTAATTGGTACATTGATCTAAAGTATTGTATTAATTTAACGCGTAAAAAGATCAATGATTATTCTTCCTATTATATTGAGTGAACATCCCTTATACTCAATTTAATTCAATTTCATATAGAAAAATATAGTTCTCTTGTTTTTAAAGGGAAATGGTTACTCCCACATTTTAGTGAGTGTTGGGGAGAAGAGAAAAAAAATATTAATGATATGATATTAAAGGAAGATATAGGAGAAAAAATTGTTATTAACAATATGATATTGATTATATTAATTGGCAACTCTCAAACTTGCTGCATGTAAACCAAATCCTTAAATCACAATGGCATCATGAGAGAAATACTTTAGAAAATTATTATAATCTTAATATTTTAACATAACGACCTTGACAAGTTATTCTTCTAAAGTCATGAACTCTTCTGAACCCATGAATTCAATATATCACCCCTTAAACTTAAATAATTCTTATAGTATTTTGTTCCCTTAAAAGAGAGTCTTATGTGATTTGTCTCCAAAACATCTTTGAAAGTTTATAGTTATAAATTTCATTGAGTTGTTATTGTGGCTTATAATCACATGTACGACTTAAGATTCTAATTACCTTAAATGTCACAAAATTGATAAATAATCGGTTAACAGCATAATACTTTATAGTTGCAATGCATTAAAATTAAACTTAACTTTAAAAAGTAACTTATTAAATGTTGAAGGCGAATATATATAGTTTGAAACCAAAAAAACTCAATAGGATCTCCAAAATTTTCTCAATAAAGAATAAAATTAGGAACTATATATGAATAAGTAGATGAGATGATATAAAAGAGGTAGGCCATAGTTACATTCAGAAAGGGATAACTTGACCATGTAGTGTATGAATTTTCACTATAACCACCAATTGAATTGGACTACTCACATAAGATAGTGAAACAAGCATGCTAGAGAGAAAACAATTTTAAAAGCTATTATTATTGTACCCATGAATAAACCTCGAGAGGTTACACCTATATATAGGCTCACGTGAGAACAATTCCAATATAAAAACGGTGAGAACAATAAATCTTGACCTTATAACCATCATGAATGATTATGATTAAAAGTTAGTTATTAGTCACATGATAGTTATATTCATATATTTTTTAATCTTAATCATTCAATCAAGATCTAGTAGTGGTTCATACTAAGTATTTTTATTTATCACAATAGCACATTATTTTCAGGTGAATAGTTTCATATATATATATATATATATATATATATATATTTACTACTGGTCTTAATTTTTAGGCAAAATCAGTTCGTCTAACACAAAGTCCACTAAAAGTTATTAAAATACTTATACGACTTACTTGAACTTGAAAATAACTTATGGAACGTATCCACTAATTTTGTCTTATATTTAAATGTTTCAAAAGTTTGATTTAAATGATTAATGATAGATAAGCATGATTTTATGGTTGGCTATAATCATATTAAAATAAGATAGCATAATTTAAGCAATGATAATGTTAGATTATTTATACTATTAATATATTATCTATCATTAATATGTGAATTATTATTAAATTTTAAATAAAAAGTAATACATAGTGGATGATAAAAAAACTTTAGATTAACATTAGACAAATATTACACCCCTAAATTGATTGTTTTTTAACTTCATCCAGAATTGAAAATTGCCCAAGTCTATAAATGGTTTCCTTAACAATTGATTTATTCTTAGAATTGTACACAAGTCATTCTACATGCATAAATATATAAATATATAAATATATATATATATATATATATAGTAGTTTTCTTCCCATATTCTATTAATTAACACCACAGAGCATAGTCATAGACAGTTTCCTTAAAAGCATGGTACGTGGACATTTGAATGCCTTATATTTTATGCAGCAAAAGGATGTCTGATGAGATGTTATTATCAGTCAGCATCAAATCATTCATCAAACATCAAACAACGTTGATTAAGTGGTGTAAAATTTCACTAAATCTTTTAAAATTATACAGACTAAATATTAAATATTCGATTCTTAAGAACGATAATTGTTAAGATGAATTCATTCACTTAAAAGAAATTAGTTTCTTAACAGAGAGAATATCCTTGAAAAAAAAAACCTATTTATCTCATAGCCAACACCAATTGTTGCCCACTTGCCTCCATTTTCTCCACAAATTCTACTTCTGTCTTAGTTTTAATTATATATGAGTTTAAAATCGGTGAACTGATAGTGTAAAATTTTTTACACTGTCAGCATATTATCCACCATTGATTTGTATACTTTTGTTTGAGAGTCAATGATAGTTAACAATCAATAATAGATAATTTACTGACAGTGTAAAAACATTTATACTGTCAGTGTATACATATTAAATCCTTATTATATTCCTTTGCATCCTCTAGTTAAACAGGCTATTGAAACTTTGTTCAGCCTATTCACATTTTTTTTAATTTTATTTAAATGATATGCATTAACCCAATCAACTATGGTTCGAATCTTTGTTTTTATGAATTATAATTGGTTGTAAATAATTGTTTTTGTACTACTAAATGTATCACTCACTATGGAACTAATCTATTTCGGAGTCCCTCTCAATAAGTGACACTCTCATTAATTGATATTTTTATCTTTTGATCATTCTGATAATCAAGGAAGACTTATACCACTAGACCAATATATTGTTAATGGGGCAAAGAATATGAATAGAAAAATTAGAACCTAATAACTCAAATTTTCTAGGCTTTAGAATAATGGCTCACTAAAAGTTGAGTATGTATATGTGTTTTTGTTTAAGAGTTTAAAATCTATATACCGTTAGTATAAAGTTGTTTACACTGTTGGTACTCATTCACTAATTATTTGTATTACTTTTGTTTGAAAGTCAATAATATTTAACATATGAATGGTGGATGATTTGCTAACAATCTACAAAATACTTACACTATCAGACTATACATATTAAATCATGCGTTTAAACCATAGTATCTTTTATTTATTAGAGAAATCTTGCTTAAGTATGGTAGGAGTTCCATAGTTATTAAAACCGTTTCGTACCGGCCGGTTCAACCAGAAAACCGGTGAACCGGGCCCCTAACCGGTACGGTACAGGTGTTGAACCGGCTAAGTATCAAAACCGGTCAAAACCAGTCAAAAACCGGTCAAAACCGGTGAACCGGCCGGTATTTTACTAAACCGGCCGGTTTATACACATATTTTTTTTTATAAAAAAAACTTAAAAACTTAAAAATCAATTACAATGTGACCCATCTTTCCAACTCTTCTTCAACCCTTTTCAAGGCACATACTTCCAAGACATACTTAGATTACATCTTTTGGTTTCGTAACATTTGTGTGTAATCTCAGTGACATTTGTGTAATCTTGGAGTACTGTCTGAAGATAGGATTTGGTAGAAAATTATAATATTCATACGAGACAACTTTGACTCTTTGGTGTTAAATATGAAAACTCCAAATTTATTTGTTTTGTAGAGTGAGTTGTGAACTTATGTCATTTATTTATATTTTGTGGTTGTTAAGTGATACTTTTGGATTGATATATGTTTTTTAATTTAGACTTTGAATTTGTTAAAGACTTAAAGTTGTTTATTTATGTGAATTTTGAGTAGATTATAAATAAGGATTATAAATTTGAGTATCTACCTATTTGGAATTTTTTTGTTATAGGTTTATATATATATAAATATAAGTAGGTATGTCCGGTTTAACCGGCATGCGGTTTAATTACTGAACCACTGGTTGAACCACTGTACCACTATACCAGTACCCTGACCGGTTTGATAACTGGTACGGTTTTAACAACACTGGTTTTAACAACACTGGGTAGGACACTGTGACTATTAAAGCTCTCCTTATTAAGGTTTCCCGCACGTGTATTTTCTAAGGACTCAAACTTAGATATATTTTGTTATACTAGAATAACTCTCCATAGTTGATCTATGTGTTTGTTGGCATTGAATATAAACATGTATATTGCCTAGCTAGTTTTATTTATTACATTTATTTGGAGAATCATAATCTTAGGTTGTTAAAGGATATAATTTTCATATACTTTTATCCTTATCCTAACACTCATTACATCTAAGATCTTTTCTTTAATCATATATGGTGCTTCATATTTTAGTATTAGGAGCGTGAGTAAACTAAATTAAACATAAATTGAACATGACCTATTCTCATCCAACGTATGAATTATAGTTAAGGGTCATGCTAATCAATTTAGTTATAGAATACAAACACATAAATGTGTTGAAAGCATTTAAATATTAAAATTAAATTAAATCCATCATTTTCCAATAGCAATTTTGAAACAAGACAAGTATTATATCTTTAAAAAAGGACAAGTCTTATATCCTGCCAAAGGTAACTATCCTAACACCCCAGTTATGACACGCGCATTTAATGGTAGCGACTCAATGATATCATGATTATTTATCCCTGAGGTTACGGATTTGAGTCGCGGAAGGCTCCCCTCGGAGGGGAATAAAATATCCATTTTATTATTAGTAAGCTTCATGGGTAAAAGGACAAGATCCCATATGTCATTGTCTTTTTACTTTTATCTATTTATGACATTAATTCATTTGTGAGAGATAGAACTTTGAATGCATGGGTTAAAGGAAGTTAATTAAATCATACTCGTCACCTTAACTTCAACCAAAAAACAATATATATATACTCATATATATGGAATTTCACTTCATAATACATTCTCATTTGTAATAGTCCTTTTTATTATTAATGGTTCAATGAGTTGTTCATTTTCAAAATAGAATATCTAAATATATGTGTATAGAGCAAACATAATGTAATCTCTTTAATTCTTGAAAATGGTGCCGTTTAGGACAAGTGTGGAATATATATTTAAAGAATTGCAGATATTATAAATTCAAAAAAATAAATAGAGCAAAGAACAATATAAGTGCAGTGAAATTCATATTCAACTTTAACTCATTAATTCAAATAATGATGAGACTATCATAAGTTTCCTAAAAGTAAATTAATATTCAGTATTTGAATAAAAATACTAAAAAAAGTAAGAAGTATACATTTTTACACATAATTGAATAAATATGGCCATGGTTTCAAACAGCTATTTTAGACAGCAAACAGAAATATCCAAATTTAAATGTTTTGCAACATTTGGGTTTATCTAACCATGAAAGGTTGTAACTTTTGATGCACCCAATTCAACTTTTTGAACTATAATATCAAACTTTTTGTGAGTTGTTGACAAGTAATCTAAATTTTAACTAAAAAATTACGTTTTCAAAATCAAATCCAAATGTTTACAAGCCAAATAGTATCATTCTTTACACATATATAATTACATGGGACACAATTAATAGCACATGCAACTTCATATTGATTATATTTCAATATGATAATGCATAACAATGCAATTTTTCAAAATTTTCTAATACAACACAATTTAATTGCAAAAGTAAATACAATGCAGTTTTGCATTATTTAATGTGATAATGCATGACAATATTTCAATGTTCAAAGTCCCTTAAAATTTATTCTAAACGTTAGTATCCCAATATTTAGATATTCAATTAGAATCCAAATAATGTTTAGGGAAGTGTTAAGTGTTAAAATAAAATATATACATATTTTGTGGCATTTTACCTCTTTGATCAACCCCAAATGAGTGATTTTATGCTATAAAACAATTAGCCTTTGGAACTTATATGTTGCGCTTAGCACAAATGGAGGTGTCTCAGTGCAGATGTTGCACCCAACGTGAGCTGATGTGCTGAAAGGGTCAGACCAAGATGAAGAGTTGCACTCAGCCCACATGTTGTGCACTAAGCTCAGGTGCCATCATGCAAATACTATTTTAGGATGTTTAATTTGAGCTGTTGAAAACACACTTTTAATATTATATTGTAATAATTTGTTTAAGTAAGAGAGTTTAGCTCACTTACGCCGTGGGAACTAAGCGTAAGTACTATAGGAGTTAATTTATTTTATTTGTGTGGATCTACCAGCTCATGAGTTGTATTTTATTCATATCTTACTTACATTGTTTGAATATGAGTAGCTAAGTTCTTCCTTTGTTGAGCTTGATGTATACACATTATTGATGAACAAAGTACCACATTTTACATATTTTACACATTTAACACATGTGTTTTATTAGTTTGTTAATTAGTTCGTTTAGGTAAGTTTGTTACATATTCATGTACTATAAATAAGATCTTATGCCTTAATCAAATTCAATGAAAAATATCCACAAATTTTATTTTACACTTCCGTATTATTTTCGCAATATGGTATCAGAGCACCTTCAATAAAGGTGTTTCTACTACCATTGTGCATCATTATTTTTTACTCATTATCATCATTAGATCCTGCTTTCATTGCCAAATGGAAAATCAAATCATCAACCTCAAGAATCTCCTCAACAATGATTGTTTGAAGGCTCTCTTCTAAAAGCATTGGCTTAGGTGCATTTTGTGGTGATCATTCCCTTTCTATTCAATGATTGGAAAATCCTTCATTTCTATGTCCCCTCTGTGTGAGTCCCCATTTCCATTTACATTTTGATTTCTCAAAGACATCTCTGTAGACAAGCAGTAAAGAAAGGTAGAAAGAACAACAACAACAACAAAAAAACAAAGGAAATGTAAAAGAATGGAAGCTCAAGAAAAGGCTTATATCATTTCTAACACATGGAGAGGGAGAACCAAAGACCCAAAACGGTATTCATCGTCTTCTTCTTCATGGCGTATAATGGACTGGGAGGCTGAATATACAAAATTTCAATTGGAGACACCATCCAAGAAGAGATACCACCCAAGAAAGTCAAGAACAAGAAGGGTCCTGATCCTTCACTATGTTATGGTTTAAGGTGAGGATGTTGATAAGGAGAAGTGATGTGAATGGGAAATGTGTTAATGCAATGGAGGTATCAAGAAGGGATCAAAGGTTAAACAATATGATTGGCTCATAGTGTACGAGTCTGAGTTATGATGAACAATCTTAAAATATTACAAAAGATCTGTTGAAAGGAGCTCTTGGTATGCAATGATCCGTATTGAAGAGTAACGGAAGAACGTCTTATGCTTTAAGAGCAAGTTACATGATCTTGCAGCTAGAAGAGTTTTTTTTTACAATAATGGACAATTGGATTGTGTTCTAGCAGAAATGTCACAACATGGCAACAACAACAACAACAACAAGATCAACAATATCAACAACAACAACAACATGATCAACAATATCAACAACAACAAGATCAATAAGATCAACAACAACAACAACAAGATCAACAACAAGATCAAGTGATTGAGAAAATCCAATCACGTTAGGATCGAAATTTCGATCCATTACATTGTCACGATATCAAATTGAATTATCAAGCTGGAGTCATTGTCATTTACCCTCCAGCTTGAGGGGGCTATTGAAGAACAAAGCTACCATATTTTACATATTTTACACATTTAACACATGTGTTTTATTAGTTTGTTAATTAGTTCGTTTAGGTAAGTTTGTTACCTATTCATGTACTATAAATAAGATCTTATGCCTTAATCAAATTCAATGAGAAATATCCACAAATTGTATTTTACACTTCCGTATTATTTTCGTAATACATTGATTCATTTAGTATTAATTCATGAAGTTTTGATTCTTTTGAGTTATTTATGTGTTTAATGTTTGCTTTAAGTTTGAAAATCTGATTGCATAAAATGTGAATGAAATGCTTAAAGAAACCCATGCATAATTATGAACGTGTATAACATATCAATTGGTATGTTTGCTAGACATGGACTTATATCAAAATTGTCATCTCATACATGTTGTTGTATTAGTATCTAGACATAGAACTAATTGTCTAATTTTATAACTTCATAACTGTCAAACTTGTTAACATATACTACTAGACACAGAGATATACTTAACGGTTCGTAAGTCTTAATCTTGTTAATCTAGTTACTAGACATGAAGCTATTATAATAAATTATTAGCATAGACCAAGACATTAGCAATTAATACAATTGAGATATTCCATTTAACTCAACTTCACATGCATAGACTACTAGACATGGTGTATGTTATGTGAGTCATAATTAGTAATCTTGTATGTAAAGTTGTTAGACATAGAGTATTATTGTATAAGTTGCTAAATTGACTCAGACTTTTTAGTAATATTGATGTCATTTCCGTGGAATAATCATTACTGAGTGAATTTGTTTTACTGAATTGTGTGTACATCGATAGTATGTAGAAATTTCAACATATTACAATTCTATTTCTTATTGTAGTGTCATGTATCAATCCATAAACCAATTGAAGAACCAACAGATGTTGGTTCAAGTGGTACATGTTTGATTCCCCTTAAGCAAGGCTTTGAGTTCGAGTCTCGTGGATGGAAAAAATATTCGTTGGGAGAGTTAGCCTCACATACTTGTGGATGTTCTCAGCTCGGACAGGATTGTCTCCAATATGGTGATACATGTGGGAAACCAAACCAATTGAAAGATAAATTAAAATAATAATTTTTAGTTAAAAGGCTATATAATCTAACAAGTCTCTGTGATATACAACCCTTTACTTGTTTTTTTGACACTATTGGTTATCTTTACATCCAATTTGCGGATAAGGAAGAAGACAATTTAAAGGAACAAAGTTTCACTTTATTATGAAACAACTAATGTAATGATAAATTGCTAAGAAGACAATGCATCTCATATTCTCAAAATGAATATATGATTATGAAAATCTAACTTCTCACTAAATCAAAATGAAAGTGGCTATGATATTATTTACATGGTAAATAATTTAAGATTATACGACTAATATCTTTTATCTTGAATCGTCAAAAAGGAATATGAATTAATTTATACTTTTTTATTGTACTTAGTTGAATTATATTTATTGTGAAATATTTGTAGGTTCTTTAATCTTACCAAACGTTTAAGTATGATGGTTTTTTATGAGTCTGGGTAGAGGAGTATAGGAGCATAACTTTGGTAGTATGAATACCTATTTAATTGAGAGTATATCTTCTATCCTATAATTTATGTCATTTTATGTGTCATAAATTATGATTGATCAGAAAAATACTTAATAATTAAATTTTAACTTAAATATATTTTTTCAATCAATTACAAGTTTATGACACATGAAATGACACTCATTATTGGAGATAGATGTGCACTCATTCAATGGTAATTTCCTTTTGTTACTCCATAACACAGAATATTCAGTTTGTTTCATAGTTTCTTTACTTTAAATTCCTGCACTTAAATTTTCTAATTCTTATCGGTTTATTATGGATATAGTTTTTTATTTTTATATTTTGTGTGTAAACATTTTTATTGATTCAGAATGACTCATAGTGTTAACATCTCTCGGGAGCATATCTACCACTTCATGTGTTATTGCTTATGATTAGTCAGAAAAATAAATAATTATAAAATTTTTAATTTAAATATATTTTTAACCAATCATAAACAGTAACACATAAAGTGATACACTTTATGAGACAGTAGATATGCTCCCGAGAGGAAAAAAGGAAGCTTGATAATTGATATGGATATGGACATGATCATTAAATATGAGGTTGAGAGTGAAACAAAGCCACTACATTATATAGAGAGGCCTACATGATCAATGAATTGAAGGCCAAACAAAAAAACAAAAAACATAGTCACGATCATATACATTTTGCACAATTTCCCATGTTTAGGTGAGTGCAAAATTTTCAGCAATCACATAATCAAAGAGAGTTTAGTAATGATATAAATTTTAGCTAAACTATCTAAAACATCCTAAATTTTTTGTCATTTATAAGTAATAACTATTTTTTAATTCTTAATTGTTAATTAAGTTTTAATTGTTAGTGAAATTAGTCTTCGCACTAAGATGATAACATTCAACTAATAGTAACAAGAAACAAATCTAAGTTATGTATTTTTGTTTTATCTATGTTTGTTAGATTATTATTATTTTATTTTATATATACAAATAATAATATATAAATCATTTTTAACTCTAAAATTTACTTATCATATATGTTAGAATCAGAGTGAAAAACAGAGAAGGTATGGCAGAGAAGAAGAAGAAAGAACAGAATGGAATTGAGAAGAGATTGAGAGGTAATTTCAATGAATAATAGTGCTGTATATTGATCAAAGAGAGGAGAAGAATTCTTAGTTTTTACAATGCAAGTGCCTTACTATTTATAGCAATGATTAACTAACTAACAACCTAAAAATAGTAAGTTCCATTAACCAACAAAACTGAATTACAAATTCACCA
>NC_032014.1:28952138-29065152 GCF_001865875.1 Lupinus angustifolius
AATTGACCAAGACTAAGTAGGTTGTGCTTCATCTTTGGTACATAAAGTACATTGGAAATGTAGGATTGTTTGCCATCTTGTCTCTGAATCATAACTTGCCCAACACCTTCTGCAGTTACTGAGCTTTGGTCTGCAAAATTGACCCTACTCTTAGTAGATTCATCCAGAGATGTGAACCAGTCTCTTCTCCCTGACATATGGTTGGAGCATCCTGTGTCAAGGTACCAAAAATCAACTTTTTCATGATTTGTTTGATCCTTTCTGGTCGTGGCCATCAATAGGCAATATTCTTCATCTGATTCTTGATTATTATGAGCCAAACCAGCTTCCTCTTCTCTACTATTTGTCCATCTATTCATTTTGCATTCAGAAGCAAAATGACCATAATTTCTGCATTTGTAGCATTGCAGTCTCTTCTTGTCAAACTTCTTTCTGCCATCTGCAGTCTTAGTAGACCCTTTTGAGTCAATTTCCTTCCCTGATTTCCATTGAGTATCAGGTTTTCTTGCTGTGAGTCCTTGTTCATTAGACCTCCACTTGTTATTGCTTCTCTTACTCCACTGGTTTTGAGGCTTCTTGGTGAATCTAGCTTGTAATGCTTGATCACCAAGCTTCTCTGGATTTCTTTCCTTCAATCTCAACTCATGAGATTCTAGAGATGCTTGTAACTCCTCAATCTTGAGTTCTTCCAAGTTCTTGGATTCCTCAATTGCAACAACTATGTGATCATATTTGCAAGTGAGTGTTCTAAGCACCTTCTCCACTAGGCTCTTCTCCTTCAGTACTTTGCCACATGACCTCATTTGGTTAGAAAGAGCCAAAATCTTGGTCATGTACTCAGCAACTGAGTCACCATCTTCCATTTGCAGGAGCTCATATTGCCTTCTGAGCTGCTGCAATTTAACCTTCTTGATCTTGGCCATTCCTTCATAGCTCTTTTCTAGAGAATCCCAAGCTTGTTTAGCAGTTTCAGCAGCATTGATCTTCTCATAATTGGCTCCATCAACACATTGATGCAAAAGAAAGAGAGCTTTGCAATCTCTCTTTTTTGCTTCTTTGTAGATTGTCTTCTGAGCTTCAGTGGCCCCTTCCCCAATCTCTTGATAGCCATGTTGGACAACTTCAAACACTTCTTGAAAACCAAAGATGGCCTTCATTTGATTCCTCCAACGATCATAATTCTTGCCATCCAAGATGGGAAGTGTCAATGAGAATCCTCCATTGCTTGTCATCCTTGCTATTCTTTGCTGCTGTTGATCACGGAAATGCACACCCACACAGGTCCCTCAGGAAGATTCACACAGAATCCACACGCACAAAGCAACTGATACCACTGTTTGAATCAGAGTGAAAAACAGAGAAGGTATGGCAGAGAAGAAGAAGAAAGAACAGAATGGAATTGAGGAGAGATTGAGAGGTAATTTCAATGAATAATAGTGTTGTATATTGATCAAAGAGAGGAGAAGAATTCTTAGTTTTTACAATGCAAGTGCCTTACTATTTATAGCAATGATTAACTAACTAACAACCTAAAAATAGTAAGTTCCATTAACCAACAAAACTGAATTACAAATTCACCAAGAATTAACAATATAATTCTTAATCATTTTTTGTATTTTGATGGTGATCTCCTTTGAATATCAATGATGGTTAATTTGAATTATAACATTGTTATTGATGTAAGTCTGAACACAATGATTTCCTAATTGCCCTATTAATAATTAAAAATATATTTATACAAAATAAGTTTCACCAATTCATAATGTTTAATAAGTAATTAGGATAAATAATTGATCATAGTGAATATTTACAAAGGCATAAAATTTAAATGAGGTTTAAGTATTTTTCCCTAAATTTTATATTGATGATCAAATGGGTGAGAATATTTGAATATTGATTCATCCATTTAATTAGGTTTTAATTAACTAACTTGTATGTTGGTTAAACCAAACAAAATTATAATTTATTGATGTATGGGTAATTGAGTAGTTTGTAAATAAATTTATTTGGGTAAACTAGCTAGTTTACCCAAATAGAATCATAATATAAATAAATTTGTTAATCAAGATATTTTTATTTACTCAAATAATTTAATTTTATTAATGAGTGATAAAAAAATTAAATTATATACAATTATTTATAAATTTAATCATTTTTCCATATTTTTTTAATTCAATTGAAATCAGTGTTGTTAGAACCGAACGGTCCGACCAGTCTGACCGCTGACCGGACTTGAAAACGGCTCTGGTTTGCCATCTTAACCGAATGAGAGTTAGACCACTTTGAACTGGAGAAAACCCGGTCTGACTGTGTTAAACCCGGTTAAACCGGATTAACCCGGGAAGTAAACCGGATTAACTCAGGAAGTAAACCGAACGGCTCACTTAAAAATAAAAAATGGGACAATGTTCTAATATTTTGTTTTATTAGGGACCAAAAAAGATAAAGAGGTATTATTTCAATATAATTATACATAATTATTAATTATATAAAGTTTTACATTTATATATAACTATATATTTATAAACAAAAATTATTAATTATGTACGAAATCATTCGGTCAGACCGGACAGTTTAGCCGTTTAAACTGGTTAAACCTAATACGGAACCTCTGCCGGTTTGACGTCCGACGCGGGTTTCATAACATTGATTCAAACTAACTACTACAATGACTTTATAAAAAGAATAGGAGGGAATAGTAGATATATCCCATTATTATTGGTATAATCAAGAGTATTCATACACCTTATGGTATTCCTAACACACATTTAAATATATCATACATTCCAAAAGAACTTTAGGAGCATTATCCATTTTGTAGAAAGATCTTTCTCTTACGTTCTAATTTTTTTCCTTTTTAATATACAAAAGTTACTCCCGAAAGGTATCGCTCTCATATAAATAACATTATTGTCCTCATTTATCTTTTCCATTACCCCACCCTCCAACCTTCCTCGTGATATGTTTATTTTGGAGTGTTTTAACATGCAAATGCTTCTTCTTAAATGCGCATTTAATGTTGTATTCATCTTTGTTCCTTGGCCACTTTAGCTTTTCTCTCTTGTTTTGATGCACAATTTATCTCTTCTTCTTATACCCGATTTATCTTCATACATATACTTTAATTCACACTTCATTTTCTCACCTTTTTCATAGAGAACACGCCAGCTTCACCAATTTAACTCAAACACATCCACATTATCATTATCGAGCATACATACATATTGTTTTCTGTATTTTTATCATTAAAATATTGAATATTTTATATATATAAATATCAGAAGTGCATTTCATATGGTCGAACTAAAAATGATAAAGTAGTAGTTTTAGAGAAATAATATGAAAAGGTACTTTATGATATAATAAAATTGTAGTAATAAATTGTCCCCGAAGTCTTGGAGAGTATAGACCAATTTATCTTGTTGGGTGCATCTATAAAATCATATCAAAATTGTTGGCAGCAAGACTTAAAGGGGTTATGCACTAGATTATTTCTGAATGTGAATTTACTTTTATTGGAGGAAGAATTTATTTTGAAAGGAGTTGGTATTGCTAATGAGATAATTGATCAAGCAAAGAAGAAGAAGAAGGTGATTACTTTATTTTTAAAGTGGATTTAAAAAAACTTATGATTCAGTAAATTGGGACTTCATACTATAATATCTTCTACTGTAATAAATGGAGGGCCTGAATTACAAATTGCTAATAATCTTCTACTGTCTCTATTCTAGTTAATGATAATCTAAGCCAAGAATTCACAATGGGACGAGGTTTAAGACAAGGAGATCTGATGGCATTATTCTTATTATTAATAGTTGGTAAAGGTCTTGGTGGTATCATAAGAGAAGCGGTGATGAAAATATCTTCAAAGGGTACAAGGTTGGTAAAGACTAAGGAGGGTGTCGTTATCTCGCATCTCTAATATATAGATTTATGTTGCTCATAGGAGAAAGTGATGATCATAATATAATGACACTTAAAAGTATCTTAAAATGCTTTGAGTTGGATTTTGGTCTGTAAACTAATTTCCACAAAAGCAACTTCATCGGAATTACATCAGAGCAAGACTTTGTAGAGAAGGCGATAGAGAAGCTCAACTATAAAATTGGTTTGATCCCTTAAATTCTTAGGAATATCAGATGGTGCTAATCACAAAAGGCTCTTCATATGGTCCTCTGTTATTGATATCTTTGAAAAAATTCGCTCTTTCGAAACATAAGTTCATCTCCTTTGGTGACCGTGTAAATCTCCTTCAGTCGGTACTATGTTCTTTACCTATCTATTTTCTTTCTTTTTTTTAGCTCCAAATTATGTTATTTCTGAAATGGACAAAATTCAAATAAGGTTCCTTTGGGGTATGAGAGAGGAGAGAAGAAAAATTAATTGGATGAGCTGGAAGAGAGTTTGTGGGCCAAAAGAGAATGATCGTTTAGGAATTAAAAATTTGAGCATGTTCAATTTGTCCTTTTTAGGTAAATGGGGGTGTAGGTTGATTAATGATATAGATTCTTTATGGGTTAAAGTTTTAATTTCTAGATACATGGATGAGTTTATATAGAGTGGGAGACCTAATGATTATGAGTGTTTTCATAGGGGTTCATCCTGATGAAGAGAGTTATGTAATCTTGCTCAAACTAGGAAGGGAGTTGGTAGATGATGGTTCGTTAAGGCCTTGTTTGGGAGTGGAGTTTTGGAGGGGAAGGGATGACTTTGGAAATCCTTCCCCTTGTTTGGGAGTTGGATCAAGGAGAAGGGAAGGTTTTGGAGGGTTTCTCAAACCCACCAAAACCCTCCATGTGTCTATTTTTAAAATTCCCCCAATTTGGGGTTTTTTAGAGATAAAATGTCAAAATAACTAAATATGTTTAGTAATAATATATAATTACATATTATTTTCCATTTCTCATTGTAAATTAAATTTTTAAGGGAAAATAAAAAATATTCTTACATTGTCATTAGTTTATCCTCCTTCATCTAAATTTCATACTCCCATACAAGGGAGAAGATTTCCTTCCTTTCCCCTTCCCTTCCTCCCCCTTCCTAACCCTTTAATCCCTCTCATTCCCTTTCCCTCCTAACTCCCAAACAAAGTCTAAGGGTATTAAAAAGGGACTAGGCTAGGGGAATAATATTATGTTTTGGAAGATTAATGGGTAGGAGGGACCTACTTAAAATTCTTTTCCAAGACTATTTCAAGTAACTTTGGATAAAGATGCAATGGTAAGCTGATCGGGAGGAATGGAGGAGTGGTGCTTGATCCTGGAATATAAAATGGAGAAGGAGTTAATACAATTTTGAGAAAGAGGAATATGAAGTTTTGTAAAAATGCATGTGTTACTACAAAACGAGGATGGAAATAACGACAATGACTACTTCAAGAGGATATGGTCATGTTCCAACAAAGATAAAATGTTTAGCGTGGAAATTAGCCATGAATGGAGTACCTACAAAGTCGAACCTGGTAAGAAGAGATGTGAGTATCTCAACACGACATGTTTTATGTGGAGAGTAGGATGAATTAGTGAGCCACCTGTTTTTCTCTTGTTCAAAATCTTATAGTGTGTGGCAAAAATTATATTCTCGGTTTAACCTTAACTCTGTTATACATAATTAAGTTAACATCAACTTCTCAATTCATTATGACAAGGTGCAAATAGATAGAAAGACGAAGTAGAACTGGATTTCTCTTTGGTTTGTAACTATTTGAACTTTATGGCATATTACAAATAAGATTTTTTTTTAGAACACAAGATTTCACATATATGTCATGCTAGAGTTAGTTTTTTTGAATTCTTGGAGCCTTCTAAAAACAAGATATATTGATTTTATTTTCTCATATGTAGAATGAGTGTTAAACCTATCGACATGTATTCGTTTATGTTAATTATCTAAACACTATACATGAATATGAGTACTACTAATTTTCCTAAATTTATTTTTAATAAAATTTTATTCACAGATAAAAAGAAATTATAGTAGGGAATACTTTATAAGAAAGTTTTGCAATTTAGATATTCCTATCCGACTTCTATAAAATTGTCTTTGTAAAAAAATGTATGTAACTCAAATTTGAAAGTATGAGAAGTGATTCACTTACTTTAAGAGTGAGTTTTTTAAACTTATTCCTCGTCCTAGCTATCAATTCTAGGAAAATGCAATGATTTTAATTAGTGGGTAGATCTAAATCATTAGATATTCATAGAATTGATGGTTGAGATGGGGAGTCAGTTTAAAAAACTTAATCTTAAAATAAGTGAATCCTCACTCTAAAAATATACTACATAATATAATCAAATTATAGTAATAACAATCTATTGGTACATAATCATATAAATTAAAATTAACAACATCAACGAAGAACAAAAGGAAACGATCATCAACTGAGAAAAAGTTAAATACTAAAAAGTATAAATTTAATTTATTTGCTAAATAGTTGGAGAAACTATACAACTCAGATAAAAAGGCCTATGCCCCAAACCTCATTCTGGCCTTTCTCACCGACGCACACCAAAAGAAGAGTGACAAGAGTAAAACCTAAAATAATTTCTTTTTTTTTTGGTACTACCGAGCATATTTTTCACTCTTTGAGTAAGGACTTAATTTCTTTTGGAGTGTGGCTGCCTCTCCCAACAAATATCGCTATCAGGAATCGAATTATTGACCTTTTAATTATCCTAATGGTCTAACAGTGTCTTATACTACTAGACTAACAACTTTTTAGGGTTTGATGGGCAAATTTGTCATTCAAAACCCATTGAAGTTGAAGATAAGTACCAAATGGCATATTTGATATTTCACTTGAAATCGTAGTCTTTTCTAGTAACATAGCATCCATATAAGGCCATATCCAATTCCCATATTGCTTCATTGCTATGCTCATTCCACTTTCTCATATCTTAATCCCAAAACTTGCATAGTTTCATAACAATGAAGGGAAGTTTCATTTTTCTCTTGGTGCTTTTGTGTGCCACCTTTCATGTCTCCTTCTCCTTCATAGATGGTAATACAATAATTCTATATTCTCTTACAATATTTTTCTACTAATCTTTGTATTTATTTCATTCAAAAGTGAGTGTTTTTTTTACTTATAGTACTAAGATTAGTCAAGTGTAAGTGAGATATATGTGCAAATGTAATGTATATAAATTACCTAGGTAATAGTTTTATATGCTTCATTAACACTTCAATGTTCTTCATCAACACTCCTTTCATATAGCCAAAAAAGTGTGTAGAAGTAATCTCTTTGGGTTCTTTATGTGCATAAGTGAGTCTTGTTGGATATTTGAATATTGTATATTATTGTCATAGACATTATCTTCATTTTCATCTACTTTGCATATAGATATTTTAACAATGCATTAAAAAGTATGGCAAGAATACCATATAATATCATTTTTTTTAATTCAGCAATCATTTTTTTAATTCAGCAATCATTTTTTTGTACATATATACATGTAGTCTCACCAATTCCAAAGATGGAGAGTTTGTGTATTACAAATTTCAAATGACAATGATTATCATCATGGTTTAACTTTTGAAGGGGAGATACAAATAAACTGAAACAAGAATACTCTAATGATTATCAAAATTTGGATTATATGTAATGTCCTCTCATTTTTTGTATATATTAGAATACATGCATAAAAGCATTAAAAAATAAATTTATCTAATGCCCAATATATACAACATATTTATTTATTTTCAGTTTTATGCATGTATTTTTAATATATAGCAAAAAGCCATGGAAAATTACATGATATCCATGTTTTTTGGTACATGAAATCCATGTTTTGATAAATTTTATAATCATCACACACTATTCTTATATTACGAAAAAATGTATGCATTGATCTTTCATGGATCATCTATCATTCATATTTAATTATTATTAACTCTTCAAAAATATAATACAAATAAATAATATCTAATATATCAATTATATATAATTTCTACATATTACAAATATTAAATTATTATCTAGGAGTGTATTTGTATCTTCCCTTGTATTACATTGAATTATATATGGGTTAATAGCCTGTACAATAGTGACTTGAGTGTGTGACAGCTTTGAATTATGTTATTATTTTTATCTTTGGATTTGGGTCCACATTTATAGAGAATGTACAATCAATGCAGAAAACTCTGAAAATTCACATGGCCTTGTGTTCTTTATAATCAAAATAGCAAGTGCCTAATTTTGGCACTTTCCTAGTAGTAATGGATTGTCATTAGAATGCATTTGAAATTGGATTTGAGTATTCAAATCTATGTTGTTGATTTGCTAAATGGTTCAATGAAATCTTATTTGGTTTGATATAACATCTATTTTATAATATATTTAATATATGTAAAAAAAAGTGTATAAATTTAATTTAATAGACTTCTCCTCTAAAATAATAATGTCAAATTTAACCTCACGTTATTAATAAGTTGTTGGTTTAATAGTCTAAAGTCGGCTAGATTCTCATAAAAATATGCATGATTTCATGGGAGTTGAAATATATGAAACTTTAATATAATGTTCTGTATCTTGTTAAATGCTTTGTATCAAATGAATTATAAATTTATTATTGTTAAATTAATTGAAAAGATCATATACTATTCAATGAAATTTATTATTGTACCTAGCTCTAACACAAAAAAATTGATGCACAGGACTAGTAGCAAATGGAAATTTTGAGTTGGGACCAAAGCCATCTGACCTAAAAGGCACGGTGGTGATCGGCGGCCGCCACGCGATACCGGAGTGGGAGATCTCGGGCTATGTCGAGTACATAAAATCAGGTCAAAAACAAGGTGACATGTTACTAGTAGTTCCTGAAGGAGCTTATGCTGTGAGGCTTGGTAATGAAGCATCAATTAAGCAAAAAATAAAAGTGATTAAGGGAATGTATTATTCTATCACATTTATGGTAGCAAGAACATGTGCACAAGAAGAAAAAATAAATATTTCTGTGGCTCCAGATTATGGAGTTATACCAATACAAACAGTATATAATAGTTATGGCTGGGATCCAATTGCTTATGGATTTAAAGCTGATTATGAAGAAGTGATTATGGTTATACATAACCCTGGAATTGAAGAGGATCCAGCATGTGGTCCACTCATTGATTCTATTGCTCTAAGAACTCTTTACCCTCCTAGACCAACCAATAGTAAGTTCATTTCAACACTTTTTTTTTATCAGTTTTTTCTCGTATCAGGTGATAAAAAAATTTTATCATTAAAATTATGACATGATTTTTTTAGTTTTTAGAAATATTTATGTAGAAAATGGTTGAATAGGACATATATTATAACTTTAGTGGTTGAAAAACATAATTTATCTCATTATATGATGAGATATTTTATTCTGATGAATATTCATTATGGGTTAGGTAAATAAAATTTTAATTCACTAAATAATTTTAAAGAAATGCATGTTTAAAGGTATTTGTAGCTTAGCTTATTTTATTAACTATTCAATTAGTTTATTTAACTAAAAATTAGCTAACTTTTGATGTTAGGTGAAGGAGGGGCTTATCAAAAATGTCAAATAACTTATCAACTAATCTTATCATATAATTTATATTCAATTAGCTAGTTCTTAAAATTTAGTTTTCACCCTTTGGTCTAAAATCATCTAACTTATAACCTTTCAATTAACTTATTACTAAATGATTTTGTGAAAGAGATGTCTAACTCACCAAGCTTTATCCTAAGTTCATCAATATTTTTTTTTAAGTAAATAACACTTTTGCCATGAAAATGTTTTTAATTATTTTTATAATTAAGTTAGGAAGTTGTAGAAATTCACTTGTGTTTATACTTATTATTTTTTTAATGTAACAATTTAATTTACACTAGTAAGGAACGAATTAGAATGATTCCAAAATGCTAATTTAGTCCTTTCATATTTTGCCAAATAGTCACATTTTGTTTGATTTAATATGTAATGTTCATTAAAATCACTCCTAACATAGCTATTAATTAGAACACTTAATCAAAGAAAAACACACAACAACATAAACTAAAACACATAATAACAAAGCTGAATTAATAAGAGAGAGGGCAACTAAGTTTTTTTCATAAGCAACATATCACCTTATCCTATTAGTAAGAAATTAATCATTTCATAAGTCTGATTATCTGTTTTAATAAGTTTTGCCATCAAAAATCGAATTTTTGACTTTTGACCTAATATGATATCTAAAACTCTAATAAGACTTTATATCATTATAAAGATAATTAATTAAATACTATAATATTGTCATGTTAATGCATAGAGATATGTGGAAATTAAACTAGTGGATATGGTCCCATATTCTTAGTTCCCAATAGAGGTAGGTAGGGTGTTACCATCATCATATTCATGAAATACAATAATGCATATCATCCTTCTCAATATACCAATATATAATGGATATTTTATCTTTAACCCCTATATGGTATGGAACCAAGCATGCAATGAATATTGACTATCCACTTTATTTATTTAGTTAGGTAGCTATTTATGTACAATGTAGTTTATAACTTTCTTCTATCAATTTAGAATTTCATAGCCACTTTATTTTACTATTAAATTGACTCATTAATAGCTTCAAATAAATGATTTCATTTCTATATGTCTTCAAATAAATGGTTTCACAGCAGCTATATATTCTTAATTTTTATCTACAATGTATTCAAATTCATACAACCCTTCAATTTTAAATTTTATATATATTACTAGTATATTTATTGAAAGGTCAAAATCTTTTAGTACTATTTATACATGTTTATTTACATTTTGGATATATTGAAGTAGTTTGTTACACTATCTATTAAGTTTGTTTCATATAATAATATAATATGCATATACAATCCAATTCCTAATAAAAGAGAAAATCTAACAAAAGTAGTATGAGAAATGATTAAGAAAAACTTATAGATTAATGTTTGATGAATATAATTTTTTATACAACCAAAGGTATTCTATCATCCTTTTATAAGTAAGAAACTCATCCATTTTGAGGTGTGAGTGTTTCTCTCAACAAGTAATATTTCGAGTAGTCCAACTCTTGACATTTTAATCTATTTGGGGATGCAGATGAATCTTACACCATTATACTAATATTTTGTTAGTTGATGAATAGAGCAGTATGATGTCATTCAATCTATATAACTGATCTCACATAGTAGGATAAAATATGATTGTTATTGTTGCCATGTATAGTACTTAAATTTTCATTTACTTACAAGTGTTTAGTCTTCACCACTCTATGATAAAATTCCAACTCTACTTGAAAATTATATACATCATGTTGCAAGAATGATATTCTATTTTACCATCAGATTTTTATGTTGTCATTGCATCATACATCGTTCATATTTACACTTAGAATATATAAATATTACATTGTATATATTCTAATAATGTAAGTATATATCTAACTCCACATTCAGAGAATATATTAAAGAATGGTGGATTTGAAGAAGGACCATATATATTTCCAAACACATCATGGGGTGTTCTTATCCCACCCAACATTGAAGATAATCATTCTCCTCTCCCAGCATGGAAGGTTGAATCCCTCAAAGCAGTGAAATACATTGATTCACAACATTACTCAGTTCCTGAAGGAACAAGAGCAGTGGAACTTGTAGCTGGAAAGGAAAGTGCAATAGCACAAGTAGCTAGAACTATTCCTGGAAAAACCTATGTACTTTCATTTTCTGTTGGAGATGCTAATAATTCTTGTGAAGGGTCTATGATTGTTGAAGCATTTGCAGGCAAATATACTATTAAAGTGCCTTATGAGTCTAAAGGAAAAGGTGGCTTTAAACGTGCTGCCCTAAAGTTTGTGGCTTTTGGACCAAAAACTAGGATCATGTTCCTTAGTACTTTCTACACTATGAGGAGTGATGATTTCTCTTCTTTGTGTGGACCTGTGGTTGATGATGTTAAGTTGCTAAGTCTACGTAAGCCATAAGATCAAGATATATAGAATGGGGGTTCAGCTGTCCCGAAATTGTGTCCACAACTCTATCCTATTCGATTAGATTATGACATTTATTAAAGAAATAATAAGTAGTATATATGAAGCAAAGTTTAAATTGCATGTTAGTTTTTATTATGTGTGAAAATCCGATCAATGAGACAGGGTTGGAAATACAATTTAAGGATAATTGATCTCCATTCCAAAATATATTGGGTTGTGTAAAAAAATACATTATTGTAGTGGGACTGATATATAACTCTTGATCAATGAATCACATTTAAATTATTAATATATATTAAACTTGGTTAATATATATTATCAATGATTTAAATGTGATTAAGATTGTTGATCATAAATCATGATATAGTTTTTCATCTTATGGGTGTGAGCTAATAAATCATGGTATTAGATTGGGGTTGAGTTATGGTATGGTCTTTAAGGAGAGAAAAATATATTATTATGGTTACTAGCCTTTGATTTTATGTATTATTGGGAGAGTGAAAACATTTATATTGTTATTGTGGGACACAATGCAAGAGATACCATGTATGATTTTTCATATTTGTATTAAAGTGTGTATATCATATAATGTTATGATTTTTCATTTACTTGTTGTAATTTTCTCTTCTAGTTTTGATGCAAATGATGTTGAATCTAGTCTTTCTTAATATAATACATTTTCCAAGTACATGTCTATTTTCCATCACGTAGCTTAGAATAATCTTTTTCAAGGTATAGATTAGTAAAGTGAGTTTAATTTTTATTAACAAAATCTTTTCCAAACCCCTAATATCATCCTATTTAGAAGCCAACTATTACTAAATTAAGAGGTCTCAAGTTGTTTAAATTAGTTACTTCCTCGATTTAAAAAATATAATAATATATTTAAGTTAGCACTTATCACAAGAAATTAATTAATCTAAAAAAAACGTTTTGACAAAAATATATATTTAATCAAAGCAATTTATAGTGAAAAATTCATCAAATATTTATGAGAATCTTATTTTCTCCTTTAAAAAAATAAGAATTTATTATTCTCAAAATGTGGATATAAGGATACAAAGTACAAAACTTCTATTGAGAAACGAAAAACATTTTATTACATAAAAAGCGAAAATGTAATAATTTTTCTAATACTTCTCACTCTCTTATCTATCTTTCACAAAACTAAAATGAATGGAAAATGTTATTACTAGAATAAGTTAAGACAATACATGTCAAACTTGAATGTGGTAATAGTTGTGGAGTTGTTGCAGTGATTTATTGAAAGACAATGCATTTAAGTGCAGTCAATAAAAACCTGTTCACCTTGTCTGCTATTTTGTTTAGCTAAAATTGAAGCTTGAGTTCCATGTCTTATGCTTCTTAACCATGAATGACCCTTGGAAAAGACAAAAACCTTATATTAACATGACACAAACACAACCTTGTAATCATTTCTTAAAACAAAACCATTCATCTAATTCTTCATGGAACAAAACATTAATGATTTTGCTATACTTGAAACAAAACATGTGACTTCTGTTTCTATAAATAAAAATCTATTGAGAATTGAGAGGGAATACAATAGAAATATGGAACTCACAAGTTCAACAAGATAATCCTGTTTTTCGTGGATATGCACAAGTGATTAAGGTTGTGTACATCTATCTTTCTCATACCTCACTAAGTAAAAGTCTCGTGAATTGGGCCGCCCTTTACGCAATGAGTGAAATTTTATTTAGCCAAATTAACATAACAAACTTCTGGTCCAGAGACTCCATTTGAAAATATGCAATAACATTCATACCGAAAGGAGGAAAAATAACAAAAGAATTTGTTCCAAGAACTAAACTTTTAAAATGGTTAAGAACATACAGAACTAAACTACACATAGGAGGAGATGCACTCATAACTTCAATTTTGCATTCATCATAGTTCACACAATTCACCTTGGAACCTGTTGGCCATAATCAAATGTAAGTGTCACTAAAATGGTAAAATTCTAAAACACTTAAAAATAATAAGGAAACAGAATCTTGTGAAGAATATTGCAATCATCATATTCATACCAATACATAATTCTTCTCTGAAATTGAGGACATTCACATTAGCTTTGGAATTGTTCTCACTTGCTGGAACAGTTACCCAAATTCTCATGGTCATCATCATTGCCTTTGGAATCAGCGCACGGGGTCAATGGTGGGAAAGAAGGTACAGCTTTCAGTATAAATTTCCTGCCACTTTTCAAGCCACCACCTGAGGAGCTTAACCCAAGTCCGCGTAGATGACTATGACCATGGGGAGGAGAAACTCGCTTTTGGTTCGGCGAATTTGCTTTCACAGGGTTAGTGGGAGTTGAAACTTCCTTCAATATATCAGGTGTTTCATCTTCTAGGATGTCAAAGAGTCTTCTGCTATCTGATTCAAGAGACTGGTCTACATATTTTGTTTCACTTATTCTGGTCCTTGGGGTATTTGGTGAACTGCGCCAACGAAGAGAACCACCAGATAAGTGGCGAATCGGAGCATGGGAGAGTCGCGATTGTGGAATATCTGCCGATTCTTTTGTTATAGCAGAGAATGAAATTGGCTCGGGAGGATATGATGAGACAGGAGTAAGTACATCTGCAGCTGAATTACATGTGGGTGATAATTGATCCATTTGCCATTCATAGGAGTCAATTTCTGGATGTGAGTCTGGCACAGGTTTTGTGTATTTTTTATGAGATGGGATCATATTGACATCAGCAGATTCAGGGGATGGTAGATATTTTCCAGAAAGAAGTCGGGATTTTGCAGCCTCCTTTCCCTGGCTGGACAAATAGACAAGTCAAATCACACAAAAGTAACAATGTCAGCGAATTTTTTATGAGGATTATAACATCTTATTCTATCAGGTATAGAAAGATTCGCAGTGAAAGTAATCTTACTCAGAGCATTGCAACGAGGGTGTTATTGGAGAGAGGCGGTGTAGGTCATACAACTCTGGCTTGCTTACCACCATGTCCAGTTTATCGTAAAATGTCTTATCCGATCCTTGTTCAACCACCCTTTCTTTGCTCAAAGCATGTTCAATTGGAACATAATCTGAAATTAACAAATGTGTAATACATGAACCAACATTCTAAGTTCCATATCCTAATGATCTTCATCCTCTTCCCCTTTGCTTTAGCATACAAGTAAATTCATAGTTATACATTATACAATGCTTAAATAATCAGTTGGTGAGATTTAATATTTCCTTCACCACACGCCCACCACCACCAAAAGTGCATGTGGTCTGGGTTGTGGTTCTTGAATCAGTTCTTGTCTCAATACTTATCCCGACAAGGACGACCATCGAGTAACAAGAGTACAAGACCTCTTAACATTGTCTAATAACAGCATACTTGGTACTTACTAAACAACAAACAAACAAGCCTTAATCCTACTAGTTTAAGTTAAATTTTATGGTGAAATAAGAATTAAAATATCTTAATTCATAAAATATAAATTCTAACCTTCTTTCCTGCCATAGGCATTTTTACATCCTTCACATCGACATCCACTGGAGCATCCAACATTAGCCTTTTTCAAATATGACGGAATATTATCAGAAACAGATCAAAATGGTGAAAGTTTAGAGCAATATAATGCTATATAATATACACAACCTGATAACATTCACAATATTTTTTCAGACACATTGACCTTTTGCAATTGCAACCTCTTTTATGCCTTGCCGATGATGGTGTCGTCAGATTTGCATCCTCCTACAGAGGGCAGATTAAGCTATCAATCCATTCTGAAACCAAATACATATGTACATAGTGAAATTTGAAGACTTCATACCATATTAGTTGAAGGAATATCAGTTGTGTGCTGTACAACTTTGGGAAGAAATGCAAGTGGATTGCGCGATTCAATTTGCCGCCTTGTCTCAAGAACAGTTTCTTGATATTCTTGTCTGTTTAAGCAGCCTTGGCAAGAACATGGGTCGGAGCAATAGATTCCAGCAGCAAAACAATCACAATAACTGCACGGAAATCAAATATTTTATATATATAAATGCTGCATATCAGATAAGGTGAGATACCAAAGTATAAATAAAAAATTACTTACAGCTTCAAACATTTACTCTTCTTACAGTTGCACCGTTTACAGCTATTCTCATCATTGGTGATTGATATTTTCTTCCTAAAAAGCATTTCAAAATTTGGTGATGCAACTAAACATGGAATAGAAATTATGGACTATGAGAAAGAACATGAACTGACTTTTTCTTGATGGGGCTAGATCGGTTGAACTCCTCAGAATTTCCAGCATCGGTGGGGCTTAGTTTCCTCTTACCATGGACACTTGCAGGGTTTACGGGAATAGGTTCTGCCAAGCTAGGAGACTCAGAGTTTAAGGAGTCAGCGGCTGTGGAGGCATCAATTTCATGGCTCTCATTTCCAGTGTCAATCGATGCTTGTCCGTCCATATTTGAAGAAATTAAGCATCTCTTCATGTTGTCCATTCTATGTAAGCTTATTAACAATGTGGATTTTATACCAGTAGTTGCGGCACAACCAGGTGGGATAGCATTTATGATGCTATTTAAATGCAACCCAATCCCTGATGGCTTTGCAATTCCGCTACATCGTTGAGGAAACAAAGAAGTAACGGGTTCGGAAAGCTTGACCATTTTCATTTTGCTTGAAGTTGCATTCAAGTTTGCATGAGAATTGTTGCTTCCAAGAGCAACTTCCCCAAATTGTAGACAACGTCTACGAATGCCGTGGTGCTTTAGAGTAGCCTACATTGATGATAATAATTATTGTATTGCGCAAAGAAAACATCGATAGACTCAAATAATGAATTCAACTTCCTAATGAAGCTTGCATTTCATTGTAGGTATTTAACTTCCATGATAAATTAGTCATTGTCAAAGCCCATAATGCCACAAGGCTGTACTAGTCTCATTCAACATCATTAAAACCCTTTAGCATGAAAATCATAAATTAAAAGTCCTATATCACAATATTTTACATGCTCAGAGATATAATGTGTGTGTATGTATGTATGTATACATGAAAGAAACTCAAGGATAAACTTAATAAGCATGAAAATGAAATACATTAAGAATCTCCTGTCATGATGCATGCATATCACCATAAATAAACTAGACCATACTAAAGCATTAGATCTCATGCATAGACTGGATAAAATAGTACGGATAATTGTTCTTGCAATTGGTGATAATTCAAAATATGGGCCAAAATAATGAAAAAGTAGATGCAAATTGAAGCCTATAATCATTGACCTTGACAACTGCTACTCATCAGATTAAAAGTACACAAAGAAAGATAAAGTGAAAAGACAGCAGAAATAAACACAAAAGTTAAGCACCTATCCTCAAAAGTTAACCATATATACCTCAAAATCACACAAGGGAGGACTATATGACAAACAAATAAAAAAGAAATATGATCTATACCTCAGAACCACATTGGGAGATGTTCTCTGTACTCACATGTGAGGTTGACACCATCTCATCACAATCTTCACATTCTTTGGCATCCTTCACAGGTTCAGGCATTGGCTCGGGTGTTTGATCACTATATTCCTGCAGTTCACTTCCTGCACACTGAAGCTTAAAAAATTGTGGGTCACTAATAAAATAACAAATAAGAAAGGCCAGAAGACATATAGATCAGACTAGTGATATCTATAAATTCTGATTGTGAGAACCTATGGTTACCTGGGCATGTGAATCGTGACGATATTGAGTCTCTAAAACATCTGCAGACAATTTCTGCTCTTCTACTTTTCCTGGTTCTTCAACACATGCTGGCTTTTCTTGATGAAACTTGTTAGATTCCTGTGACAAAAGCAAAGTTTGCTCTGCTCTATCACCAGGACCATCTTCACTACCATGTTTTAATGTTTCAATTGCATCATCAGACAGTTTGACATCTGGGTTGGCTGAATAGATTCGATCAATGTCCACGGGATCAGCCAAATATTCATCAACAGATGCCGAGGGACTGCAGTTTTGAGTGTTTGCATCATTCTTGATGACAACATCCGTCTGAGTGGTGTCTGTTGTAAAACTCCCGGGCAGCGACAGTTGAGAACGCAAATTGATGGAATCACCGGGAAGTTCATTAACAAGACTTTTGCCCCCATTGTCACTTTCAGATATGTCTGCACTGAGTGATTGAGTCCTAATATGGACAAATGTAGTCAACAAACAGCCATAAAAAAGGAAGGAAGAAAAAACACAATTCAAGTCACCAACCTTTCCAAGAACTTCGTTTCACTGTGACAGCTAATGCGTGGTGACATGAATACAATAGGTGGAGAACTGAGTCCAACAAAACCTTGTGTCATGTGACATGATTTGACAGGCTGTATTGGAGATAAATTGCTTATGAATTTGAGAAATGGTGATTCCTACAATTAAAAAGGACACATTTATTATTAGTCACATTGTAATTGAAATAATCTGAAGATACAATATAAGACAACTAACTAATCCTCTAGACATCTCCAGACACACAAAAAAGGTTCTAGAACCAAAAAATAATCAATGTTTGTGGCAAACAATCCTCTAATATTTATTTGGATACTGATGGTCTTATTTCTTTTCATTCATCACATTCACCTCACACAGTTCAATAAGAAAACATCGGTTCGTAAACTTTAGAGAGTAGGTAGAACTTTGTCAACAACAACAACCAAGCCTTAATCCAACTAGGTGGAGCCAATTACAGGATCAAACAAATTATAATTGATATAACCAACAGAAACGAGATAACACTTTCTAAACCTTTAAATATTTCTAACACTTAAACCGTAGAATTGAACAGAGTTCATTTGACATAAAACAAATTATAATTGATATAACCAACAGAAAAAATGATTTGCAAACCCAATAGAAAGCATTTGGAATTACAAAATCATTAAGGACTATAACACACAACACGGTTTGTGACTGAGGTGACTTCTTCATAAACAAACACCATTTCAAACAAGTTTCTTTGTTATTCCCAAGATCACAAACACAACTAAAATGTAACAGCATAACATACACAATACCAGACAATAAACTATTGAAAAAACACAAAGGTTACTTAAATATAATAAAAATGGCATCATAGTAAAGAAAAAATTGATAAAACTCCAAAATAATCCTAAACCCATTTCTATCCATAATCCAAGGTTTTAAATCTAGGTCACCAATAGTCTCTGCAACTGTATCACAATCCCAATTGTGGTCACATCAGTCACATTTTCCCACAATTGCAGTAAATGTACGAAACTAAAATTCATTTTCCACAACCACAAAAACAATTTAAAACCTAATTGAAATCTAACAAAACCAAAAGACACCAAATTAAACTGTTTTTTTTTCTTCTTTAGTTAAAAAATGTAATGATGAAGTGTAAAAAGAAAGATTAAAGTGGTGTGAGCAACGATTAACTAAAAAGCAATAATGAATAATGAGAAAAATAGAAATAAAAGAAATGAAAAGGGGAAGAAAAAGAGGAATGAAAAGTTACTTGAAGTTGAGGAGATTGAGAAGTATTGATACAAGAAGATTCTTCATCTTCATCTTTCTTCTTAATGCTACATGGTTCTGGAGAACAATCCATTCTCATTATTACAATTACTACAACAATTTTTCTTCAATTTATAAACCCTATTCCTATTATTATTACTCCCACAATGATATATGCTGCAACACACTCTCTTTTCTTCTTAATTCAATAAAACACACTCCATTTTCAATTTTTTATCCTTTCCTAGGGTTTTTTTATTACAAAAATAGTGAAATATTTATACCAAGATTTATATAATGATATCATTTTTCTCGGCTCAGATAAGATTACCTTCAATACAAAAATATCCGTAGGAAATCAAAAAAATATAATGTTACGATCTGGTCAATCATTTATATTACTTTTAATCAAACATCATAAAACATAAAATTGCAATAAAACTCATATAGTTTATTTTTCTGTACATATATTTTTTTTTTACCACCTAGGTTAATCAATAGAGTTTATATTGTTATGTATTATTAATATAAATATTTATAGGCCGTTTGTATCATATTATTGTGTACACTTTTTTATACTATTAAAGATATTATTTATCTTTTTTTAGTAATGAATTAATCACTTTTCAAGATGTGCGACTATCATTTCTAACGAGTGTCGTTCATAGGAATTGAACCTTTAACATTTTGATCATCATGTTGATCTAATTACATCACTAGACTAACATTTTATTAATTTTGTATTCTTACTTATATTATTTATGAGATTGACTAGAAATAAAGATTAATATATATCTGATAGATTAATAGTATAAAAAACTGGCTACATAAATATTATATTAAATTATATAATAATAATTTAGAATGATAAATAATATATTAATACCTAAAAGAACCTACATTGGTATTATTGTATTATATATATTAAAATTGGTGAATAAATATTAAAAAATTTAAAATTGGAAGTGCGCGTGAAAAGTGAAAGAGTGTATGAGGCGGGCGTTTAAAATGGGAGCGGGAACTCTGTTCTCTTGTTTGGGCCGGAAAGCCCATTATCTTGAATGGCTTTATCACCATTAGATGAATCTTGTTTTTATTTTATTTGCAAAATTAATTCAATGTTGTTAATGGGAATGATTGCTATAATAAAAATCTATATTAATAATTTAAAACTTTTACCCAGCTAAATAAAATGAGTTTTCTACTTTTTGTCATTAAATTTTGAACAAAAAGGTGTATATATGTCAAAAATAGTATTAAAATAAGACGACAACAAAATTTTAATAATAATATATATTATCAATATTTTTAATTATTAATTAGATATGTGTGATTTCTAATTCCATTAATGAAAATATGACAACTCATTTAAATATTACATGACGACTAATAAATCACCAAAAACTAATATCTAGGACCATTAAAATTGATACAATCATTCACCAAAATAAAAATTCGATGTGATCAACCTAACTCGGTAACTCCTATTCATTGTGTGGTATGATCAATTGTAAACATATTCCAACTTAAAACAAAATACATAACTATTGTAACTTGATAAATGCAAATTTTAAACAAAATCACATCTTTTGATCATTCATTTGGAATAATGTATCTCATAAGGATTCTACACATATAAAATGGGACAAACTAATCGGAGATAAAATATCAGAGTCTTGTATTATATGAGGTTGTCGTAGTTGACACAAGACTCAAATTTAGCTTTTGAATCGATCTTGCTAAACCGTAAGGGCAACTTCTCTTAACATCCACACTTATATTCCACATTCTTACTTCCACTCGTGTCTAAACCACTCACATCCTAGCCTACTCCTCTAGTAGTTAAACCAGAACCACCATTATCCTGGTTCGTCTTTATATCATATAACAATACATATAATCGAGGATCCAAATTAAGGATAGTAGTGTTAGCTCACATTCCATAATAACTTTTGCATCAACCAACCAACACTTGAGGGAGCAATAATCATATTAATAGAGTCAACATTATTATCGATTGAGGCAATACTAAATTAATGTCAACCTCAAAATGAAATCAACCTCCGCAACTAATGAATGATTAATGTCATTTTAGTGTTGACACTACTAACTAAATTATTGGTAGTTTACACTTACAAGTAAGTGTTGAACACATGATATCATGTATTTTATATAAAAATATAAAATAATGATATATTTTCATTAATATATATATATATATATATTAATTTATGTTAAATCTTATTTTAGCATTGTCAGTATAAGTTTATTATATTTTCATTTATTTAAGAGTTTAATAATATTTTTTTGTTTTTCAAAAATATATTTGCACTAGAGACAATCTTATCCGAGTTGGGAATATCTACAAGTATGTGAGACTAACTCTCCCAATAAATATTTTTCCATCTACAAGACTCGAACTTGAGACTTTACTTAAAAGGAAATCAAGTAAGTATTACTTGAACTAACACTCGTTGATTTATGAGTTAACAATTATTAACACGTAAACGATGAATGATATATTGACCATGTACTTCTTCCACTATCAATCTACAAATTATTTTCTTATTCTTTTTTTAAGTTATAAAAGATATAGAGAAAAATATAAAATTAGAATATGAATACATATAAAATGTCATCAAGTAAACACAAAGTTGTGCGTGTACCATAAAATAAGTTGGAAAAAAAACACAAATTAATAACCAACATTATCCGCAATGAAAACTAGGCGGCTGAAATGCTGAATACCATATTTAATTTTATTTTAAAACAACTTTTAGGAATTAGTAATCATCATTCATTCAAAATATGTAAGTGAAAAGAATAATTGTTTGAATATATTCAAAAAAAATTAGGAATGAATAATCTTGAAAGTAATTATTTGAAAGTTTAAAACCCCAAAACAACTAAACTAAAACAAATTTGAGTAAATACATCGAGTGTAATAAAATAGAAGTAAATCTTACATCTAGGTAGAGGAATCTCCATGAGATCAGTTCCCATTTCGAGAGCATGTGACATATTAGCCATAAAATCCACAAAGCTGGTTCACTTATCTTATCCAATCTTTCTCCAGCCAACTTCTAATAGTTTTGACCAAAGGTGCATAAGAATAGAACTGATCACAATCATTTGAAATAAAGTTAATCCTCACATGTGAATCACTTTCAGGAATTATATTCTTCAAACTTTTACTCTATGCTAGAGTTAGCATTAAGTAAATACCCAAAAGTTTTGTCAAATATATAATCGATGTTCCCAAGTTTTTGCAGAAACCAAACAACCAATTTCCTCAATTATCTCTACATACTCCACCAAAACCTACCAAGCTACAAGTCTTTCTAACCGAGGTATCTACATTGCACTAAGGTTTAGAGAAATTTCTTTCTTTTTGAAACACTTTTTCTCTCTCTTTAAATCATTATAATTTTGAAATATTAATATTCAAATTATATTAAAATGAATAATTGTTTAATATTTTTGTACGTTACACTGTTAGTTTACTCTCATTTATATTACTCTTATATTAAAGAGTAAATGATAAATGATGATATACATATGATATAAAAAAATTATACTATTAATATATAAGTATGAAACTTAATAAATAATGAGATGAAAAGAAGGAATTGTATGTTTCAAATTCATTAATTTTGAATGAATTGTATTAAAAGCATATGAGACAAATTGGTTTGAAACATAGGCACAGTTAACTACTTTGAACTAAAATTAAAGCATTTGCTATATTTTAGAGAACGGTTTTGAACAACAATAATGTAATTGACTACTTGTCAGTTTTTTTCTACATTTTCTCACATTAAAGTACAAAAGAAGAGTAACCTTACACACATAACACATGTAGGGATGACAATAAAAACCGAACCCATGGGTACTCTCCCGAACCGAACTCAAATTTAATGAGGAAAACCCGATGTGATTGGGTTCGGGTTCGGGTTTTACCTGGGTTTAAATTTTGGGTTTGGGTTTGGTATAGCAAAGACCATAACCCGAACCCACCTGAAATAAGATAATTCAATTTAAAATTGAAATTTCTATCATTTGCCAATTGTTTTTAATTTCTAATTTTACTTTATACACTATTGGATCTTCAAATATAAAAGAAATGAAATAATAGAAGAGAAAATAGAAATGTTAGAGAAAAATTACAGAAAATAATATCATATTTTCCTTAATACTTTATCATTTTCGAGTTTTTTTTGGGTTCGGGTTACCCGAAACCCGATGAGTTCAGAGATGGTATTTTTATTTTCAACCCCGTTGAGCTTGAGTTCGAGTTCAGGTTTTGAATTTCGGGTTCGAGTTTGAGTATGTGCAAACCCGACCTCGTTGCCATTCCTAACCACATGGTTCATGCTTAGTCTATAATTCCATCATTTCCAAATCACATAATGTGACACATTGTAACAAGACTCTCTTGGTAATAAGACATTACTGACTCACACTTCGTGCCACTCCATGTGTCAAGATCTTGTTATTAGTTGAAAAAAATATATTTAAGTTAAAATTTAACTTTAAATTAATTTTCTAACCATTTATAAAGTCATAGTACATGAAATAACACTAAATGTGAGATAACAGATATGTACCTCTCGATGAATGTAACATTAACAAGTAGTCCATGTAAGGAGTATTATTATATTCTTTAGATTAAAAGATGATTTTTTTGGTTGTGAAGTTGGGGAGGACATTCATTATATAAAAAATTATATCATTAAGAATGTAAGAGTATTTTAAATATGATGAATATAATTAAATTAAATATTAAATGATATTTTTGTTGGTATTATTAAAGATATCTTCATCCTATGAGTAACGAACTGATCACTTTCAGAGGTGTATAAATGTCTCCCAATAAGTATTGCTCATATGAATCAAAAGAATTAGCGGAGCCTTACACCAGTGTAATATCAAATGATATTGAGCATAGTTTCTGAAAAATTCCAAAATAAATAAGAGTGTAATATCTATGCACTGATAGTGTAAAATCTGTAATTTATTTATATTACTTTTATTGAATAGTGGATGTATCTTATTCACATATTTAAAATGAGTGAAAGTAATAGTTAATTGAGTCAAAGAGGAAGAGGAATAAAAGGATTTGGAACTTGGAAAATATATTACAGGGCACCGGATGACCCGGTAAACATACCTGATACACCATGCATGTTATTATTATTATTATTAAATTATTATATAACAGTAATAGAGAGAAGTGAAGATTTCAGTGTCAGTTTCTTAGTTTTATTTTCATGCATTGCTTTCTTCACATCTCTTTCACATTCCATTCATTATTATTATTATTATTACTATGATGGAAGGAAATAGAGTTGTTGGAATGGTTAGTCTTTCTTTCTTTTTCCATTTCCTTTATGTCACCTTGCATACCTTCACTATCTAATCTTATTGTTTATTGACTATTACTTCACGAGTTTAAATCCTGAAAATAATCTACCACCTTGTCTGATAAAGCTGTATATGCTATTTTCTCATACCATACTAACTCAAAGTCTTATACACTAGGACATCTTTTATTATTCATAAAAATGGTACATGTATATGAGGATATAAAGTTCGATCGTGTACTGGATCGTACTTTTTTTATATATAAATTACACTCTGCAATTACAATATTATAGTTTCAGAGTCTTCAAAGTGGTATTGTTTTCATCTTATAAGAAATTGATGCAGATAATCTTGGCTTAAATTGTAACTTGTATAAACTCTTTACTCTGCAGCCTAAACTCTTGAAGAATCTGAAAGACCAAATGTGTCAAATATGTGGTGATACCATCGGATTAGCTTCAACTGGTGATGTTTTTGTTGCTTGTAATCAGTGTGCATTCCCAATTTGTCGCCCTTGTTACGAATATGAACGAAAAGATGTGAATCAGTGTTGCCCTCAATGCAAGACTAGATACAAATGGCAGAAAGGTTAGCTTTTGCATTTTGTTTTGTTTCTTTTTCTTATTTTGGTTCGATTCTGTAACTTGGTTGTGAAGTTAACAAGATGAGTCTCGATTTTAGGGAGTCCTCGAGTCGAGGGAGATGATGATGATGATGATAACGATGATAATGGCTATGAGATGATCAATGCAAGGAAGCAATGGGAACAAGAGTCTGAACAACCGATTCCACTTCTCATCGATGAGCAGCCGGTAATGTTTTAAACTGTAATTGCTGCCCCTGGATCTTACTTTAGATTATGATGAATTTCTATCCATTGTCACAAATGTCATATACATAGTTACATGGTATGCAATTCATCACTTTTTACATTAATTTTATGATATATTCTTTACGGAAAATGAGAGAATTATATAACAATGATCATTATATTATTACATGGGATAAAACATGCATCTGAATGTTACTTGTAGATTTCATTGAATTTCGGTTAGTCTACATTCCTCAGCTCATACTTATTGCATCATTTTGCAGTACCATTCACTGAATGACTCTTTATATTGGCAGATCTCTGGTGAGATTTCATGTGCTACATCGGATACTCAATCCGTTCGAACTACATCAGGTCCTTTGGGTTCATCCGAAAATGATCAATATGTTGATCCAAATCAACCAGGTATGGAGTTGTCTTGAATGTGATGCTAACATATAATATTTCATGGTTATGATGAATTCTTCTTTGGCCTTATCTTTTTTATTACAGATCAAGTAAGAATTGTAGACCCATCAAAGGATTTGAGTTCTGATGGCCTCAGAAATATCGAGTGGAAAGAAAGAATTCATAGCTGGAAACTTAAGCAGGAGAGAAATGTTATGCATATAGCTGGTAGATACAGTGAAGGGAAGGGAGACATTGAAGGAACCGGTTCGAATGGCGAAGAACTCCAAATGTAAGCCACCTATGCCTTCTGAGTTGATGTTTAATGTCTAGGTATCACAAATGGGAAGAAGTGTGGTATCATAAGTCGCAGAGTTGGTCTTTCAACCGAAAATCGGGTCTTGACACCATACTATTGAATTATTTTCATTTCGATTACATTTAAAGTCATTAGAGTTGCCTTTACAAATTTTCCTTTTGAATCACATTTTCCTTTTCTGTTGTTATATATTGTTAGTTATCCATAGATGCATTGATTGCATTATTCTGTTTTGCTAGGAGTTTGAAAGCTCTCAATATCTGAGCAGTTTGAATGCTGAATTATTGATTTTTGTTCATGGCAGGGTTGACGATGCTCGACTGCCTTTGAGTCGTGTGGTGCCTATTTCTTCGTCTAAGTTGACTCCTTATCGTGTAGTGATCATACTCCGGTTGATTATTCTAGGTTTCTTCTTACAATATCGTATAACTCACCCTGTGAAAGATGCATATCCCCTGTGGTCGACATCAGTTATTTGTGAGATTTGGTTTGCCTTATCATGGATCTTGGATCAGTTTCCGAAGTGGTCTCCCATTAATCGCCAAACATACCTAAACAGGCTTGCTTTGAGGTTCATATATCTCTCTTTGTGTTGTATTTGTGATGCCGATTTTCTATTTTACTAATCTAAGTTTGTGTTGTTTAGATATGAACTTGAAGGAGAACCATCACAATTGCTCCCCATTGATATTTTCGTGAGTACAGTGGATCCACTTAAAGAGCCTCCTCTTGTTACTGCAAACACTGTGCTGTCTATACTTGCGGTCGATTACCCCGTCGACAAGGTTTCCTGCTATGTTTCAGATGACGGTTCAGCTATGTTGACCTTTGAAGCCCTTTCAGAAACAGCCGAGTTTGCGAAGAAGTGGGTGCCTTTTTGCAAAAGGTATAATATTGAGCCAAGAGCCCCTGAGTTTTACTTTCTCCAGAAGATTGATTACTTGAAGGACAAGATTCAACCTTCTTTTGTAAAGGAGCGCAGAGCAATGAAGGTTGTTCTTCACAAAGCAGAATGTGATACTTGTTTAGTTCCTTTTTCAGTTTATTTGTTCATATTTCTTCACCACATTTATACAATTTTTTCAATTAACAGAGAGAATATGAAGAATTCAAAGTACGGATCAATGCCCTTGTAGCCAAAGCTCAAAAGATCCCGGAAGAAGGCTGGACAATGCAGGCTGGAACTCCATGGCCGGGAAATAATCATAGGGATCATCCTGGAATGATTCAGGTATTGCCATTTTCTCCTAAGTTTGCACATATTTTTTTGTTCCTATACTGTTATATTATCAAGTTAATAGTGAGATTCTGTGTATAGGTGTTTCTCGGTCATAGCGGAGGGCTTGATATGGATGGAAATGAGCTACCTAGACTTGTTTATGTTTCTCGTGAAAAGCGACCGGGTTTCCAACATCACAAGAAAGCTGGAGCTATGAATGCTTTGGTTTGTTATGCTGAAGCTTCTTATCTAGTTTGTTTTATGGTTTTCTTGATGTAAAAACATTTTTCGAATGGTTGCTTTTATTGCTTTTAGAGTTCATGGTCATCGTGTAGTAGTAGGTTTCGTTCATCGGCTTGTCTTAAAAACTGTATGGAAAATAACCTACAAAAGTGTTGCTGTGACTTATCATTGCTCACTAACACACTATAGATAATGCTTTTACAAGAATGGTATGTTATGAACAAATGCATATGAGCATATTTAACTATGATCTATGTTGTGTGATGTAGATTCGAGTATCGGCTGTTTTGACAAACGGAGCATATATTTTGAATGTTGATTGTGACCACTATTTCAATAATAGCAAAGCTCTTAAAGAAGCCATGTGTTTCATGATGGATCCTGTTCTTGGGAAAAAAACATGCTATGTGCAATTCCCTCAACGGTTCGATGGCATTGACTCGCACGATCGATATGCAAATCGCAACATCGTGTTCTTCGACGTAGGCCTCATCTTATTTTTTTTATGATTCCGAAAGATGGAAAATAATTTTTATCCTAATTTCATCTATTGCTTTTACCTATCAGATCAATTTGAAAGGTCTGGATGGTATTCAGGGTCCAGTCTATGTTGGAACCGGTTGTTGTTTCAATAGGAATGCTCTATATGGTTATGATCCTGTTTTGACTGAGGAAGATTTGGAGCCTAACATTATTGTGAAGAGTTGTTGGGGTTCTGGAAAGAAGAGTCGGGGTAGAAATAAGAACTACATCGACAATAACATGACTCCTAAAAGAACTGAATCCAGTGTTTCGATCATTAGTCGGGAAGACACGGAGGAAGGTGTTGAAGGTCTGCTATTACGAAAATCTCATTCCATATCTCCCATGTTTACATATGCTTATGCTTGTGCACTTTGTATGTGAAATATCCGGTGACTTTTGCTATCTTTAATGCATTCTTTTTCTTTTGAAGATTATGATGATGAAAGGTCACTTCTTATGTCTGAAGAGAGCTTAGAGAAGCGTTTCGGCCATTCACCGGTTTTAATAGCTGCTACATTCATGGATCAGGGTGGCATTCCTCCTTCCACCAATCCTTCAATTCTTCTGAAGGAAGCAATTCATGTTATAAGCTGTGCTTATGAAGACAAGACCGAATGGGGCAAAGAGGTTAGCATAGTAGCTATTTAGTATCTACCATTGTGCATTTGAATCATTTCATATGGTATAAAGAAATATGAGAAGCATGTGCTTAGTTTATTGATCAAAACTTTTGTGAATCCATCTCAGATTGGATGGATATACGGTTCTGTTACCGAAGATATCTTGACCGGGTTTAAGATGCACGCTCGTGGTTGGATTTCCATCTATTGCATGCCATATCGGCCAGCTTTTAAGGGTTCTGCTCCCATCAATCTTTCCGATCGTCTCAACCAAGTGCTTCGATGGGCATTGGGTTCGATCGAGATCTTTCTAAGCAGACATTGTCCCTTGTGGTATGGCTACAATGGAAGATTGAAGCCTCTGCAAAGGCTAGCTTATATTAACACTATAGTCTACCCTCTTACCTCAATCCCGCTTATCGCTTATTGTACACTTCCTGCCTTTTGTCTCATCACAAATAGGTTTATTATTCCCGAGGTAAGCTATCGGTTCTTCGTATTTGTTTCTCATTGATAAATTTATAATTGACTGAAATGCATTTTTCGTATCTCAACTTTTGCTCATGTGTAAAGTTTGTCTCGACATATTTTCGGGCAGTTTTGGTCCTCGAAATTCTCCGGTTATGCAATGCTGTCCATCTCACAAGCTTCATCCAAAAACTAAGAGAAAAAGCCTACATGGCTAATAGCTAGCACACTGATGGTAACGTTTTCGGACAAAAACTAGATGAGGGACTAATATTGTGAAACCGAAAAAGTGAGTACGAAAACTGCTTTGAAAAAAAGAGTTGAAGGACACACTTCGCACCAATGAGCTCAGTTGAGAGACGAAAAAGTCATGAGCAATTCTATATACATTCAAAAACAACTGCTTACATCATGATTGATAGTCTATCTGTCTAGCTATTTACACTTAACGAATGATCCGAAATGTATGCCTCTACGATACTCATGCTTCTAACAAGTAACAAGTGTTAACACCATGCAGTTAATTTTGTGCAGATAAGCAACTTTGCTAGCATGTGGTTCATTCTACTCTTCACTTCTATCATTGGCACTTCACTTCTTGAGCTGTGGTGGAGTGGTGTTAGTTTAGAAAGCTGGTGGAGGAATGAACAATTTTGGGTCATTGGTGGTACATCTGCTCATCTTTTTGCTGTATTCCAAGGCTTTCTAAAAGTACTTGCTGGGATTGACACAAACTTTACCGTGACATCGAAGGCATCGGACGAAGACGGAGATTTTTCGGAGCTATACGTATTCAAATGGACATCACTTCTCATCCCTCCTACAACAGTTCTTATTGTGAACTTGGTTGGCATTGTGGCTGGTGTGTCTATTGCTATAAACACTGGTTACCAATCTTGGGGTCCTTTATTTGGGAAGTTGTTTTTTGCTATATGGGTCATTTCACATTTATATCCATTCTTGAAGGGTCTATTAGGTAGGCAAAATAGAACACCAACTATTGTTATTGTTTGGTCCTCACTCTTTGCTTCTATATTCTCATTGCTATGGGTGAGGATTGATCCTTTCATCAATGGTTCCTCAAAAGCTTCTCATGGTCAATGTGGTATCAACTGCTAGTTTTTGGTATAATCAAGGGTATTCCGAACTAATCTCATTCAGAGTGCGTGACTGTATCAGTTTGATTCTAACTTAATCATTTTCTTTTTGGTTTTTAAGGTGGCAATTATTTACATAGCCAGAATTCAGTGAAGGGTTCTATGCATGGAAAAATGACCTTTGTAGGATTTCTGTCTAATATCTATTTATTTATCTTTACATGTTCTGTTTTGGTATTTAATGGTTTGTTTGCGAGTTAGTTCAATTAATTAGAACATGTAGGGAATAATTTGAAAGAATGGGACTTTAAGATAAACAAATAAAGATTAAAGAAAATATAAGATTGGATGGAATAAGATAACATTGATATTAGACATAATTATTTATATAATTAAGCTCCCAAAATTCAAGGTACCATAATGGGATGCCAAAATTGAACACACATTTTACTAAGTTTGACATTATTAAAGATTAAAGATGAATTACCTAGAATTAGATAATGTCATCTCTGGAGATATATAATCTATATTTAACTGAAATTAAGTTATACTATCATGATAATTGCACTCAAATTAACCTTAATATAAAAGAATATTTAATTTAAATTGCATGCAAATATACAAAAGATGATAAGAGAGCTAATGTTTCAAAACCTATTTGAATTGAAGTAGTGTTCATATCAAAATTCTATGATTATATCTAGGTTACTCATATTTTAACAAAATTCTATGATCATATCAAACATGAAACACTCCTTTCATTTCTCTAACTCGCTTGAATTCTATGATTATATCCCGGTCAATTTCCCCATCATCTTATATGATAGATATTGAATAGGAAAGAAGAAAACAGAAGAGAAAATCTCTTTTGAAAAGTAGAAAAGCAAAATGTTATAAATTTAAGAGTAAAAATGATGTACAATCCAAGCTGCTAAAAGTTTACAACTTTGTAGTGAAACCTAGCATGAATTTTTTTATTTCCTAATTCCTTTTAGCCCAACAATTTTAAATTTAACTTTCAAAATAGTAACATTCCTTCACATATTTAATGTGTCATGGTGCCTTAAAAAGACTCACCACAACATAATTTATATATATATATATATTCATAAATTTAGAGCATAATTAAAAGAAAGGTTGCACCACAACTTCATACAAAACTCTTTAACATGAAACATTTTATACACTATCACTATATCATCCGCTATTCATATTTTATAATTATTAACTCTTCAACAAAAGTAATACAAATGAACAATAAATGATGTACAGACTATATACAAATTTTTTAACATTTAACAATGCATAAATATTACATTCTAAATAAATGTAGCCTGAGCTAGGAAAAAAGTAATAACAAAACCAGAACCAAAAAACTATGCATAAATATTTTGACATTTAACAATGCATAAATATCAAAACCAGAACCAAAAAACCATCATTCCATTCTAAATTGTTTATCAAAAGTTATCCATGAATAATATAAATCAACTAAACAACCAATAACCAAGCCTTAGGTCCTGTTATGTAAGGTCGACTACTTAAATCGAATGATACTTGAATCGAATGACGCCATAATGTTTTATTATAAATCATGTTCTTCGACAAAAACACTGATCTCTGAATATTCTCTAATTGTTTTGCATGTGGTTTTTCTAACAGTCACTTCCATATACTCAAACTACCTAATGCACAATTTTATCGTATTTTGTACGATAAGAGTTATCCTAACTTTCTCCTTAACGCTATTCAGGGTGAAATTGCATAGTTACAAATTCACAATCTACTAAAATCTGAATATTATAGTGCAGCTTGACAAAGTCACAAGAATTATTATTGATTCTGATAAATCATAACAGCCACAGATACAAAGAAAGGATTAAATATCTTTTGGAATTTATATTTTACATTTAAAACTTCCAAAAATAAAAATTTCTTATGCATTTATTTAGGATATAGCTGTAAGGTATAAAAAATTAATATTGTCACTATATTTCTATAAACAAGTGTATCAGAAAACAACTTCACTAGTAAAATAAAAAACTTTACTTTCAGATTGATGATTCTGATAGTAATTTGTGATGTTGCCTTTGAAAAAAAGGGTGGAAATTAGTGATTCCATCCAAGTATAATGGTGTTTGCATTTCAATCAGGCGTGAAACCTACAAAGAATACCAATGTTAACATTATATTCTTACTTGTTCATTCAAAGCTTAAGAACAATATAAATAGTTTAGGGGATAGCTACATGTGGTAGTACACAAAAACAACCTAAGTAGCATTTAGAACTGACTAGTGACATATAAAAAAGGGCAGCCCGATGCAAGAGGCTCCTACTTAGCAGAGTTTGGGGAGGATAGATGTACGCAACCTTACCTTTGTAAGCGAAGAGGCTGTTTCCAGGATTTGAACTTATGACCTTATGGTCACGAAGTAACAACCTTATCGTTATGCCAAGTTCACCATCTTTAATATACAGGATATATCACAACAAAATTTCGGGGCAAATCTGCTCATAGAAGACGGTTCTTCAGGTAAATCGAAAGGCAGACGGATCATATATTGAATCATTTTAAAGTTTATAATTTATGGTCAATAAAGAAGGTGAGTTTGGCGCAACGATAAGGTTGTTGTTTAGTGATTATGAGGTCATGGGTTCAAATCCTGGAAACATGTTCTCGTTACCCTCCCAAGATCCCACTAAATGGGAGCCTTGTGCACTGGGCCGCCCTTTATACTTTATGGTCAGTAATAAAGTTAGAACCCTTTAACATGCAAGTCTGTGACTGTTAATTACTATAAACCACACTGCCAACTGTATTTCTAACAACCAAATAAGATGAATTGTATTTTAGGAGTTACTTCAAAGTTTCTGTTAATTGCCTCTTAAAATCATTTATCATTATATAATTTAGCACCATTTTATCAAAATATTTGAGGCATTGGTATATGCTACACTAAACCAGTAAGTGGTAAATCAGCAATCAACATTGTCTAAGTAATAAGGATTTTGTTACAGCTAAAAGCCGGTAAGGGTCACCGGTTTGCTACTTACAGCTCTTTGAAAAGCAAACATCTCTTCTTGACCGGATAGAATGGATGTGATGCCAACAGGGCCACCTCCTGAGCCTAGATTGCCTTCTGCTAAGACATCGCGGCGAAGTTTCGCACCTTCGGTCTCTGTTTCGAACTGGAAACTGGAACCAAAACAAGACCGAGGAGGTTCAGTTGCCAATGCAGACTACTAGACTATCATTAAAGGCCCGGTCTCCCCGAGAACAGAACATATGTAAATCAGTAGCTATTAATCAAAAACGCAAATTGTCAAAAGAAATCACAGTCAGGTCATTTGTCATTTTATGCCACATAACAGTAACTATAACGGTTTCTAGTCGGGCAAAAAAAATAAAGTTTTGCTGCACAATTACAGGGATAAGAATAATTAACTAGAGATAGTCAGTTCAACAAAAAAAAAATACACATGACAATCTTTTTCTTTTCGAACAAGTTTGTCAAGAAATCGAATTTTTATAAGCCCACCCAGGTTTTGCAAATTTAATGGGAAAGTTACCAATATGAATAATTTCTTCCCAGCAACATGGCATAGGTAGGCATGTAGCAACAAACAAGCATCAGAATGAATTACTAGATACAGATGAAGTGACAAAAGATAACGGAAAGTCTCATCCACTTTTCGGGCATATCTAAAACACATACGTTGTAATTCAAAAGCTCATTATGCACCATATAGCTGATACAAACATAAAAAAATTACCTCTCCAAGTCAAAAAGTGTGCCCTCTTCAGTTCCTTGAAATAATTCATCAATTGAAGAGGATGCCAAGCAACATAGGCAGCAATGACGATTGTATAACTCATCAATAAGAGTAATAAACCTCCGTGCCTGAAAAGTAGAAAATGATTTAGCGGTCAAAACTGGGTAGGAATATGCATAAACATGGGTGTACTAAATCTAAATGTCACGGCTGATGCATAAAAATTTCGAGTGCTATATATATTTGACGATTATCTTCGGAAATCATGTAGACAGGGTAAGAAAGCCAGTCTTTATAAAATATCTCATATTTCAAAAAATTAGGCCACTATCAACACAACTGAGGCCAACATAAGTATATCTTTACCAATACCTTGTCACGGATGCGCATACTCATCATTGGAATATCCGATATGAAAACAGTGTGATAGTTTTCAGCTACTGCAATATAATCTGCTGCACCCAACTGAAAACCAAAACAATTAGAGAGAAAGATAGCTATCAATTTAACATGTATATCTGCGTGCATGTGAAGTAACACAAAAGAAAAGTTAAAATCAAAATGATTTAAAAGCAAGCTAAGTAGCGCAAGATGAACATCGTGTTTTACATGCTACACATGTTCAAGCTTCAATAGCCTCATTAGCTTTATGAGTTGTTCCTTTCTCATACCCCTCTCTGACAGGCTTGTAGAACCTACGGTGTTATATACTCTATTTGAGGTACGGAAAACATTCTAGAGTTGAAAGTTTATCGATTACGTGGAGGGCTACAAGTGAGCACAACCACAAAATCATCTTATCCTATCGAGTCTACAGTAATACAAGGATCTAGTAGATTCAACCAGGAAAGTTGGTCTGGCTTCCGCTCTATCTATTTTTTGTTGACATTTTTATCCGAGAAAGGTCTTCTTTGGAGAAATCACTACCTCATTTGGAAGGTCCAATGATATACTAGTTGATATCTTCAAATCTATCCATGCTCCCATGGTAACTTACATATGTAAAAGTTTCATAAACAACATCCATGCACCAACTTGAGAAGGATTATTGGATATTGATTACTATAAATATCCGTTGATGTACACTGTAATTAGAGTGGGTGATATATTATGTAAATATATTATCGCTGTAATTTAGGAAATCCCGAAAATTTCAGACCTGCTTTTGTAAAACTTTCAATATAATCGATGAGGGATGAAAGAATTTCTCTTGAGGAATTCAAAATGCTTTAGACTTTCAAGTCCTACTTTGTTAGCAAATTATTCTAAATCTGTATCACAAAACGGCCATTCCCTCTACCAGATGACAAGGATAGTAAGCCACGAGGCCGATGGGGCAAGACAAAAACCAGATAAAGCAAATAATTTAGTAACTAAATGTTTCATCATATCTCTGAACTAACTCTTGTTAGTTGTTATCACCAATCTGAGTGTCAAGCAATTTTATGAACCACATAACATCAACAACGACAACAAAAAAAACATACCGGGCGACCACAAAGATACTCAAATGTGAAGCGTGCAACTCCTTCACAACTTTCAGGAACCTCAAGTGTCCTGTTGTAGAAATAAATTACATATGTTTACTACGTATCTTCTTTGACGACATTAAATATAAATCGGATACTTATAAAACCATATTTACAATTACAGGTAGCTTCTCTAAATTCTTCTTTCTTTTTTCTTTTTACAATAACTTTTGACTCTATATTTTCTGTTTCCTACCATTGTAATTGGAGTTTAGCTCCTTGTTTCCCTACTGTTTTCTAGCAATAGTATCAAATTGATTATTTTTCTACTGTTTTCTATCGGATACCTTCCGAACATCACTGAGATGGTGTTGGAGACTATCCTTCCTCCCAATCTGCTAGTTACATCATGCCACTTTTCCTCAAATTTATTGATTGCTTCCATCTCAATAGGCCAGAAATAGCTACCGATCCTAGGCGACCGATTATTTTCTCCTTCTATCTGTAACAAATTATCAATTTTTAATTATTATTACTATCCGTGACAGTAACTACATGATGAACACGGTAAATACATTACAGGAAATAATGACCACAGTAGTAGTGCAAATACAATTCCTAGAGGTGCATACCATCAATCAAAAAGTACTATTTGAGAAGAAATATTAAAAAATATTGTTGTATTACTACTCTTTTTCTAAGACTGTGTATATCTAAACACGAGCCTCGTGCACTGTGTCGCTGCCCTTAATACTCTTTTTCTACCAAGAACAAAATTTACATCACATTTGCACATATTGCTGAAAATTCAGAAAAAGGAGGGGAAAATAAAACATAGCTTAAATTTTTACCTGGTTCACTGCTTTTTGTGCTATAAAACGACGGTAGTCAATTTCACTTCCAATCAATACATTCTCACAATGTTCCTCCAATTTACGGACAAGTTTTTGGAATATTTCGCGTTGCATACCAGCCTGCACAAAAAACAATTTTCAAAGAAGAGAATGTTTGGAAACAATGACATGTAAAAATGCAAAATTATTTAGTCTTTCGAGATGATCGAAATACATGTAAAAATGCAATGACATGTTGCAAATGATTGGATTTGTAAAGAACACACCTCGTTTAAGTCCTCTGGTGCTCGATTACTGGTAGCCACAATAATAGTTCCACTATTCAGCAATCTGCTGAGAATTCCAGATAAAGCCACAATAGCAAATACATCAACCGTCTGAAATAAAAACCATCAGAATTTATACTCTATGTCACAAGTCCAAGGATGAAGAAAATCTACAAGTGATACTGCAATACAGGGGGAGCTAGTAATCATGTTAAAAATGAGGGAGCAAAAAGATGCAACTCAGTCTTACAACATCGGTTTTTAAAGGCTGCGCTACACTGGTTTTCCACCAGAAAGTGTGATCCGGAACTTGTGTGTTGTTATATACATATATATATATATATATATATATATACATAATATATATATATAAAGCCACTTATTTGCCTTCACCCAAAAGCTTAAGCTTTGGGGAAGTTGTTTCTTGACACGGTATCAAATCCTCTAAGACCAAGTGCTTAGAGTTTAAACCTTGTTGTCTCCATTCTTCTAAATCAATGAAAAGAAGCTAACTTTTAGCACAAGGTATTGTGGGCATATGCATAGTCCATGCTCCAAGCCCAAAGGGCTGTTGCGGCATGTTATATATATAAAAAGCATTCATTTGCCTTCACCCAACAGCTTAAGCTTTTGGGTTATGGGATGGAAAAACTATTCCTAAAACAAGAAACCCAACCAGTTTAACATAAGAAAATAGACCAGGGAAGTATAAAATTACATAAGCTGCACACTGCCATAAGATCCTTTCAAATGAATCCCACAAAACTGGCCCAAGTCGGAAGGAAACACCCAATGTTCACCGAGAAATCGAAACAGATTATGACAAAGAAAAAATCAATTACATCTGTTAAATTCCCCAACCGAAAGTAATTAAATCAAGAATGATGGGAAGTGGTAACTGGTATGGAAACTATAATTTACGATATCAATATGGAGAATCTATTGTAACACGACTTAAGAGTTCTCCTTTACCTGTATCTCATCAAAGCACAAAATGCTAGCTCCCTTCTCATCCTCTTCTTGATCCAGAAAAAACTTATCTGCTACGGCGGGAAGAATGTTTTTCAAATGTACCTCTTGATTGTATCTTTCTTCGGCAGCCAGCCACTCCTTAGCTTTTGTGTCAAAGGGTAGATTCATAATCCAACCCGAAATGCTTGATTTCAAAGGCTTCTCTTCCACTTGATTCTTCCATATTTTGTGCATATGTTCATTTATTCTCAGCATGGCCTACATATGGATACAGAATGTTCCTCTCTTTTTCAGCACAATGCTCATCATGTGTATCACTGGTCTGACTAAAGAAATACGATACATATATTCTAGAAAACAACGAAGATGGCATCAATGTCGATATGACCATAAGCTTAGAGAAAGATTCACCTCGTGAAAGTGATACCTTCTTCGATGTTTAACAATTCCTTCAGTGGCACTATAAAACATGTCCATTAGCATAGTTTTCCCTTCAGCATTAGAAATGCCAGAAACTTGTGAGATAAGGTTACGAGGGGAAATAAATGAAGCAACCAGAAACTTTAAGCAATACCGTAACTATAAATCAAAATGGGCTAATATAAGTTTGTATTACAAGTTAAGCTTGAGCATTATATGCAAATAAAGGAAAATGAAAGAAGGTGTATACCACTGCCAACATTGCCATATATGTAAAGTCCTTTTGGGGATGTAGGAGCAATTGGACGTTGACCAACTACTGAATTCAACTTCTTCTCACGCTTAAGATATGAAACCCATTGTCCGACCCCTGCTTCCATATTTTTTGGTCTTTTACTGAATCATAAAAGACTTGTAGTTTTAATACAATGCAGCCAAGATAGGGAAAGGAATACACGAAAATTTGAAATAAGGAAACACAAAAAGAAATGAAAATTGTAAGTTTCGGATGAGAATTCTTAGATGCAGTCAAATCATATCAGCATAAGCACCTGTTAGAATCAATGTTTTAAATTGCCACCGGAAATCGTAATTGAGCTGCAATACTACAGTTTCAGTATTCGCGCAACAACATCACAAGTCACGACCACAATTACAACCACATTTTCTCACAGATGGAAACACAACTTAACCATTACTATAACCGCAACTTAAAATCGAAGTATAATCAAAATCATGGTAAACTGATTAAAAACATACCGAGAGACCCATCTATCAGAAAGTTTACTGTTCAATCTCTTCCACCAATCCTCTTCCTTCTGGTGCAGCTCAGCTTCCTCCGTGAGAAGTCTTCGCCGCTCATTCTCTCGATTCTTCTCCCAATTTGATAGATTTACCTGCAAAGAGTGTTAATTGTTTAAAATACAGAATCCAAGGAGTCATAACTAAAACATGTTATATATATATACACAATGAGTGAAAAAATGAATAGAATGTTCCATTGGGTTGCAAAATTTACATGATATTGTTCCATTTGTTTCTCATACTGATCCAACCTTTGGAGAAGGTTCTGAAGCTGTGAAGCAACACCTTCTTGGAAAGGATCATGCTGCAACTTCCCTTCCTTAATTAGATTTCTGTACTTCACAAGTGGCCCTGAAAAGTGAAAACACCACAATTTGAGTTGAAAAATATATGAGAAAATACAATTTGTAAGTTGAAAAAAATGAGAAAAATACAATTTTGAAGTGGAAAAATGAGAAAAAGTTGGAATTGAAATGCAAAAAAACAAATAGAACGTGAAGATGATGAACCAGGAGGGTTAGAAAGAATGGAATAAGAGCGAAGAGGAAGAGTAATGTGGCGCAATTTTGTTCCCATTATATTGTTAGATTGAAGAAGAAGAAGATTGGAAAAGTTTTTGTGAATCAAAATTGTGAATGAATGAATGAATGAATGAAAATGTTGATACTAGTTTATGCCAAATTTCCATTGACGTGGCTTCTTCCTAAACCACCAAACTAAACAAAATACAAACACATTTTCTCCATCTTCAATACACTTATATGGATTTAGTTATCAGTTAAGTCTTGTTGTCCCCATCACCATCCAACACCAACATCTTTAGGTTTTATCGAGTTTATAGTCGGATTTGAGTTCAAAAATTAGATAGATCGGAAAGGGATAATTGGCTTCAACTTGTCTCATTCATGGTTCCTTATATTTATATGTATTTATTCAATTGTATAATTTTTTATCATGTAAATGTAAATAATGTACACAATTATATATATATATATATATATATATATATATATATATTATTTTGTATGTGAACATATTTGTAATAATAAGTAATATTGAGAAAACTTCATCTAAAAAATATATGCATTATATTTAATTAGGTTGGGTCCGAGTTCAAAACTAACACGATCGACATTTGAGGTTGGGCTAGCATTCGAGTCTACAACTAAGTTCGAGTTCAAAAAATAACTCAATCAACATTTAAGATCGAATAAAGAAATACACAGTACAAACTCATCCATACTCACCCTTAAAGTTAATAGTCACTTGAGAAAAAATAGTTAGCAAAAAGTTGTATTCTATATAAATTAATAATATAATATCATTCTTGAACAACATAATATCACATTTATATTATATTATCATGGTATTATAGTTATAGATTAACAATAAATATAACATCACATTTATATATTATCATGATACTCCTTTCTGTCACTCTATGTGCTAAGAAATATGATTAATCAAAAAAATATTTAATAATTAAAATTTTAACTTTAATAATTTTTCTCAATCAATCAAAAATTAAACTACATCAAATGATACAAAAGTAGAATAGTAGATATGTTCCACTCACAAACATAGGAAAAAGTTATGAGATGTTAGAATCCAAAAATAAAAGAGCTTATTTAAAGACATTGACAGAAACGTTTTCCATTACAAAACTACTATATGATATGATTAGATAGAATGAATAAAAAGATGATGAATCATTGAATCATATTTGCTTCATTCAACTTGATCAATTTTTGAAATGAACAAATTCAATTCATTCCCAAACATCAAAACCAATCTATCATTATTATTATCTCATCATTCAATCACAATCACAACCTTAACCTTATCAAACCTCAAACAACAACAAACACAAACCTCAAAACAAAGAGTTTCTGAACAAACATGTTTATCACTACTTCATTCTTGTACCACTCTCACTTCACTCACTCAAATCCATTCACTCATTCTCAAATTGGGTCTTCATCAAAACCCTTTAGTTCTCACCAAATTTGCATCCACCTCATCAAATTTCAACTCCATAAACTATGCTTCATCATTTATATTCCCTTATGACCCAAATGCCCATAATGCAGACCCACCATTGTTTTATGATGCATTCCTTTTCAACACTGTTATTAGAGCTTATGCTCAAACTCTTAACTCAAAGTCACTGGCTTTGCATTTTTATAAAACCATGCTATGTTATGGGGTTTTGCCTAATAAGTTTACTTACCCTTTTGTTCTTAAGGCTTGTGCTGGCATTGGTGGATTGAATTTGGGTAAATCGGTACATGGGTTTGTGGTAAAATTGGGTTTTGAGGATGATCTTCATGTCCAGAATACTATGATTCATATGTATTGTTGTTGTGAGGGAGAGGTTGAGTTTGCGCGGAAGGTGTTTGAGGGAAGTCCTAAGTCGGATTCGGTGACGTGGAGTGCGATGATTGGTGGGTATGCGCGGTCAGGGCATTCTGCAGAGGCTGTTGGGTTGTTTAGGGAAATGCAGGTTGAGGGAGTTTGTCCTGATGAGATCACCATGGTTTCGGTTTTGTCGGCTTGTACGGATTTGGGTGCCCTTGAGTTGGGGAAGTGGTTGGAATCTTATGTTGACAGGATGAAGATAACAAAGTCGTTGGAATTGTGTAATGCGCTGATTGACATGTTTGCGAAGTGCGGCGATGTTGACAAAGCTATGAAACTGTTTAGAAGAATGAGCACAAGCACCATTGTTTCGTGGACTTCGGTAATCGATGGTTTGGCGATGCACGGTCGCGGATTAGAAGCTGTTTCCTTGTTCGATGAGATGGTTGAACAAGGGGTGGCCCCTGATGATGTTGCATTCATTGGGGTGCTCTCTGCTTGTAGCCACTCCGGGCTAGTTGATAAGGGACATTACTATTTCAATTCAATGGAGAAGAATTTCGGCATTGTCCCAAAGATAGAACACTGTGGATGCATGGTGGATTTGTTGAGTAGGGCTGGACTTGTCAAAGAGGCAGTAGAATTTGTCCAAAATATGCCTATTGAACCAAACCAAATCATATGGAGGAGCATAATAACTGCTTGCCATGCGCGCGGTGAACTCAAGCTTGGAGAGACCATATCAAAAGAGTTAATCAAAAGTGAGCCGATGCATGAATCTAATTATGTTTTGCTTTCAAACATTTATGCGAAGTTGCTACGATGGGAGAAGAAGACCAAGGTTAGGGAAATGATGGATATGAAAGGGATGAAGAAGATTCCAGGGAGCACCATGATTGAGCTAAACAACGAAATGTACGAGTTTGTTGCCGGTGATAAGTCGCATGATCAGTACAAAGAAATATATGAAATGGTCGATGAGATGGGAAGGGAGATAAAGAGGGCAGGGTATGTCCCTACAACGTCACAGGTATTGCTCGACATTGATGAAGAAGATAAAGAAGATGCTTTGCATAGACACAGTGAAAAGCTTGCTATAGCTTTTGCTCTTTTGAATACTAATCCTGGAACACCTATTAGAATTGTGAAGAACTTGCGCGTATGTGAAGATTGTCATTCTGCTACTAAGTTCATATCTAAAGTTTACAACCGAGAGATTGTGGTGAGGGACCGTAATCGTTTCCACCATTTCAAGAATGGTTTGTGCTCCTGCAGAGATTTCTGGTGACAACTTGATTAAAACATGAAAGATTTTATTTTCATTCTTTTGTGCTCCTGCATTTTTTAAATAACATATTTTTTATTAGTGGTTAGTTATGTGCTTAATCCTGTTTGAAAACCGACTAGTAGTTGGATATAACCCACCAAAGTCAGTTTTAACCTATGAAGCATGTATCCTTCTTGAGGCATCAGATATACTTCGGACATGGATTAGGATCCTCTCCAGGCATGAGAATCGTTTATGTTTAGCCTTATTCCGGTAGGGAGAGGGAAAAAGGCCTCTGATTCATCCAACAAGGGAATTTTTGTCTGTTGATATCAAAGTTGGAATTGCATGTTATCCTCAGTTTGGTGACATTTTTCTCTGTAATTAAGGCTAGAAACATGGTTTTGGAATTGCCAAATTTTTCTCGAGTGCAGAGTTAAGATTATGACATGTGGCAAATTCATTTTTTAATCGATAGGATTTTAAAATATAAAATATTATTATTTTTAAATAAATCAATTCATGAAAAATGACAACCATTTATCCTCTTTTTCATTCCTCAAGTGAGTAAGTAGGTAGCCATTAGATAATGAATTTATTCCCAATTGATGTGATTGATTTTGTTGGGTAAATTATCACATCATTGAACTTGTAAGTTGTAACCATTACATAATGAATTCCAAAGAGGGTAAGGACATTTTATGTCTCAAGTAGGTAGGCATATATCTCCGTCCAAATTCACTGAGTAAGGTACTCAGCAATGAAAAAGGACTGATGGAAAATTAGCAGCTATTGCATGTTATTCTATATAATCTATTTGGCTGTTTGCTCTAGAACCGATACACAGAACGTGCTAAGATGGAGAATCAACACCTACCCCCAGGATTGGAAGATGGTGGCTTCCGTGATTTCAGCAAATCGGACGACTTAAATCCAGATCTCAGCAAACCAGAATCAAAACACAATTTGGATTCTATGTTGTCCAATGGGCTCGAATTTGCCAAGTCACTAAAGACACCATTTCCGAAGTTCACAAAATCCAAATCCATCTTACCGGCCGTTATTCCAGAATCTATTTGTGACTGCTTGCTCTAGAGAAGTTACTTTCCTTCAAGCCTCTTCCAGGGCCTTGTTATGCATAGGAGGCAATGAGTACATGCTTACAGTTGAGCTTCCACCCCTAATCTGCTCCAAGGTTTGAAGTGCTGATTGAGTTAGTTTCATGAACATGTTCTCCATATTCTCAATTTCAGAAAGTTCTTTCGGAACATGCACCAGTGTCTCTTTGTTTTCATTCACAGTTGTGGTGGTACAACCATCTTCCTCGAAATCCTCGCTAATTGATAAGGATGGGACTAGAGACCTATTTTTGGGGAAAAGAATACTTAGCATCACCTCACACTCCTTTACAAGCTTGTTGAGGACATCAATTTTGAAGAAGGGCTGGTTCAGGACATCTTGGATAAAAGGTAAGCGAATTAGTGCACCAGTTCGCTTATCATATTTCTTTATTATCTTTACTAGACCTGCAAAAAGAATGGGAAATGAGGTAGAAGAAAAAACAATCATTCTAAGCATTCATCATAAAAAACCTCCTAATCCAACAAACTCTCTTTTACTATTGATTAATGTCATAAAAAACTTGGCACAGTTTTATGTATGCTGAGAAAAGAGTCAAAGAGTTCTCAAGCCAATTATAACTACCTTTCTTCACAAAATGATATTATTTTGAGTTTAATCATTGATATATTCAATATTCAGAAATCAGAAGTGTATTGGTGGAACAAAGTATCATATTCGTTTATAAACAAAAAAGGACAACAGTTATCTTCCAGGATTTACCAGAAAAATATTTTTGGCGAAGCATAACATAAAGAAATTTTTTAAAGCATTAGAAGTGGCAAATCAATAAAAAAGGCGGATATGAAATAAGTTATGCAATAAACTACAAAGATTTTAAATAACTCGGCTTGGAAAAGATACGGTTGCAAACAATTGCCAAATAGAATTATCTAAGAGTTGAAGACTGTAACCCCATTCCCTAATAAATTCATCTGTTATACACATCTAAAAGACTATAACCCATCTTAATAAATCATAGAAACTAAGATCCTTAGAAGTCATTGTATGTTATACTATTATACTACAATTCACCATCCTATGACCATTCTCAAGCTCGTAATAAAATACCTGTGTAGTTTAGTGCACTGTAGTTCTCAAGCAAAACCATCTCTCCATGAAAATCAACTATTTCCCTCCCTACTGACATCAGCTCCATATTTGAATCCTTAGCCACCGCAACTCTGTCTTGCAATTCCTGCATCACAAACATAGACAACGGATCTTAGAACTACATGGCAACTGAAGCTCAGAACATTTTCTTTTCATGACAACAGTTTTCTGCCAACCTGACAACGTGCTTCTTGTGCAAAGTATTAAAGGAAAAACAGAATATAAATTTCAACATGAAGATTAAGATGCCCACTTTGAGCCTTCCCATAATAGCTTAAGATCCAGGAAAGGTTGATTTTGACAAGGTATCCAAGCTTCTATGACCAGCTGGTAAAGAGTTCGATCCCTGCCATTCTCATTCATCTATTCTAAATAAATGTTGAATTTACGCAAAAGGTGGTATGTTCCTGTTCGTTATCCACATTTAAATCCTAAAGTGCTCTCATGTGAAAGGGCGTCTTAGATATATAATCATTTATGGACCTACACCTAACAGCTTATGGTTTTAGGAGAGCTGATTCTTGACTTGACATGCTAAACCGTAAACAACACCGAAATAAAACCTATCACCCTAGTCATCCAAGAATTATCACTAGAAAAATAACAAAGGAACTCCAATATCGGCAATAATGCATTGCCAAGACAGAAAAAAATGGAATAACACTCATCTTAAATCTCATTGGTATTGAAATTTAAATCCTTAATGCATTGCCGAGACAGTAAAATTGGAATGAACTAGCATTTTGTTTCTGAATATATATACCTGCTTGTAATTTAAGTCTTGATTCCAAATTATCGCAATTCACAATATAGTCCAAAAATATTAGTGTTACAAACTTACAATTCTAAAAACAAAATGGCAGCTAATAAGGAAAAAAAATACATTTGTATGGGAAAGTACTCTGCAAATTCAAATTAGAACACCTTATCACTACGTTAAGGCCTGATTTCTAATAAATATAAATATCAGGTTGCAAATTTAAAAATTGAAAAACATTAATCTATTGCTTATAAATCAATCTCGTAATTTCTAATAAATATATAAGGTTAAAAATTTCAACTTTGTAAAACATTAATCTATTGCTAATAAATCAATCTCGTAATTTCTAATAAATATATAAGGTTGAAAATTTCAAAATTGTAAAACATTAACCTACTGCTAATGAATCAATCTCGTAATTTCTAACAGATATAAAGTTGATGTAAAACATAATTGTATACTATATCTAGTAAAACATGAAAAAAATTAGCATGAAATTGTCCCCTACGATTATAAAAACCACAATCTGATATCAATGAATCGATTACGCAAGTCGTAAGAATAGCGATAGATGATATATATATATATATATACATACCTTCCATTTGATGATATATTCTTCTTCTTGCTCAACAAAAAAAGCATTGAATTTATCAATCTCAACCTCCAACAACCTGAGAAAGTCTTTGACCTCTTTCGATACATCGCCGTCACCGTCGCCGTCACCGTCACGATCGAATCGAATCCGTTTAGGTGAAGGATAATGAAGATGATTCGGAGAAATAAGCTTCAAATGCTTCTTCAAATCTTTGTATGATAAGAATTTGTCACGCCATTCAGGTAGGGTTTGTTCTATCTGGTTACTTAGAATCTTCCAGAACTTCATTCTTTCTTTTCGGTTTTGTTTTCAGATGAAATTGAAATGAAACAGAGGGATTTATAAAGAAAAAAGAAAATGTATAGAATGAGAGTGTATAAGTTTTATAAAATATCATTATATCATCTATTATTTATTTTAATTATTATTGATGTTTCAAAAGAGTAATAATACATATCAATAATAGATAATATTTTGATAATATATATATTAATGTATGGAATGAATTTAAGAATACTGATATATTAAAGATAAAGGGGAATATGGAATATGCTTATTGTTCTTAGTGACACCCCATTACCCTCATTTTTATTCCATTCTATGTATACACCTCTCTTTTCTGTCTTCATTCATTATTACTCCCTTAATTTAAGGTCATATATGTTTTTTGATGAATGATTTAAGGGTTTATGGTTATGACGGACTCTTAATAAATATTACTCTCTGAAATTGATATCTTAAACTTTTATTTTTATGAAGATTTAGTGTAAATTTTGTATATATTGTCATTGTATCATTTATAAGATTATATATTTAAATATATAGAGAAATAAGATGTATATATTTGAAGTGTGAGATTTTTATATATTGTCATTGAGTTATCATTTATACTTATCATATGTTAGGATTTTAATATTTTTATGGTGATTTTACGTTTATAAGTGACTTCCTAAAAATTGTAATATATGCATAGTAAAATTATATATCAAATTCCTATTAACTTTTGGTCAACAATGTGTATTAATAGATAATATCATGTTAATAATGATTTTGACTTTGACTCTCATAGAAAGTTTACATTAGATAAGTTTCATATTCCTTTCAAGAAACAAGAAGAGAAAAATATGTGAGAGTGGAAAAAGAGAAAAAAAGACGAAAAATAAAGTAAACTTTAGCGTTATTTGATTATATAGAAAAAGAAGAGAAATATCGGATTTCAATTAAAATACATATTGTCAATTAAAAAATTAAATATTTATTATTTTTTGTTTGTTTTTACTTTAATATCATTGGTACAGACATAATTTTAGATATAATTTAAAATAACAAATCATATTACTTATTCCCTCCCATTTTTTCCTCACTTGGAAGGAGAAATAAAGTTCAAAAGGTCCACATCATTTTCATTATCTCTCCTTAAGCCTCTCTTTTGGTTGAAGAGTGAAAAAATGGGAAAAGAAAGAAAGATGTGAAAAATAGAGTAGATTGTGATATTGTGTGATAGGAGAAAAATAGAGTAGATTGTGATATTATTTGTATGAGAGAAATAGGAAATAAAGAGAGGAGAAAATGTAATATGAATTTTTGAAATACACAAATATACATACAATAAAAGAAAATGACACAAAAAGTTAGGATACTTTTGTTATTTCCAACAAAATCACTCTTATTTCAAACTTTATCCTAGCTAGTGGAGAGAAATGATTTTTTGTGAGTCTCATGTCATTTTCTTCTCTCATTTCCCTTTCTTTGCTAAACCAAACAACAGAAAGTTGTTGTTTCTCTTCAATTTCTCTCCCACTTTCTTTTTTTCTTCTATTTCTTCTCAATCAAAGAAAGCACATTCTTCCCTAAACTAAAAAAAGATACTATTTCTGTTCAACTTCTCTCTTTTCTTCTCATTTTCTTTCTTTTCTATTTCTCCTGTACCAAAGGAGGGCTAAGTGATTGAGAGAATAACACTAGACCTTGTCACATACTCCCTTTATTATTAGTCATTTTCATTTAATTTAATTTTATAATAAAATAATCTAATATTTCTATAATGAGAGTTTTTTGTTGTTGTCATTCATCATTAATGGGTATTAGATAAAATAATAAATATCAATAATATCTTCATAATATTAAACTTGTAATAAAATTTAATATTATGCTATAATTTGGAGGAGGGACTGAAATCAAGTAATATTACCTATTTTTTCCTATTTTAATTTGTGAGTTTTTACATTACTGTGAAGTAAATAATTTAAAAATGAAGTTATATACTAAAACACTCACGCCTGAGAAAATTGTTACAGAACTTGAAACAAAAATTCTAAATCCAAAAAAAAATGCTACAAAATCAATAAAGAAATTAACAAGGGCTTAACAATTACCAGATACCTTTTATGTTTTTAGATATTTTCATATAAAAACTAATAAAGTGTTAGTCTAATGATGTAAGACTTGTTATATCATATGAATAACTAAAATGTCAAAGTTTCGATTGCTATGAACGACACTTATTGGAAGAGGTAATCACGTATCCTGAAAATGATTAATTCCTTACTTAAAAGGGTAAGTAGATATACTTGATAGCACTAAAAAAAATATTATCACATAAAAAAGGAATTTAAAATGGGAAAGAAAACATATAATATAGTGTGATTGATAAAAAAGAATAACTAGAAATGGAAACTAGAAAAAAATGGTAAAGAGTAAAGACTTGTTTAAGTTCAAACACACAAGAGTGGTAAAAAAGTTTCTATACATAATGGAAAGTGTGGTAACATAAAAAGACTTGTAAATTTACAAAAGAAAAAAATACAAGTATATGTAATTAAAACAGATAAAAAAATACAAGTATATGTAATTAAAACAGATAAAATATAAAGCATAAAAACTTTTCATTTAATCTTCCCTTTAATTTTATCTATGGTTTCAATGCTCACTTGCATTTCCTATTTTTAAATCTTCACATTGCATTTTATTTTATAGAAAAAAATATAAATTTTTATACATTGTCACTTCATCATCTACCATTCATATTTATTATCATTAACTTATCAAAACAGTAATACAAATGAATGATAAATAAAATAATAAATATGCATAAATCTTTATACTGACATCACATAAATATTACACTTTTTATTTTGTTGTTATAATCAAACATTTTTCATTTCACTTGATATCAAATGCTATGGAACTAACCACCCTATCAACTTTATCATGAAACAATTAATATAAATATGATAAGTGAGAAAAAAATTTGAAAGCCATAAAATATACTTGTAAGATAAATTTCAAGCCTTTCATTTCCCCTACAAAATTTAACTCATAAGCAAACTCTTAGAATCCAAAACAAGCTCTTAGCTTCGGCCTATTGGGTATTTCATTTTCTAAGTAATATGTATTTGGCGTCCTTAAAGTAAAGTGTATAACCTATCCCCAAACATTAAAATAAAATTGATGAAACATGAGAGGATGGTGATTGCCAAGAGGAGAGGATGATGATCTTCAACAATAGTTGAAATCGAATGAGCCGCATCAAGAGGGGCCATTAGAATGGAAGTATAAGCGAGTACATCTGATGAAGCTACATAACCATTCTAAGATTATCATGCTTCTGAGGTATACTCCAATAACAAACTCTATTTCAGAGGCTTGTCTGAACTAATTTTGGTCGAAATATGATGCTCAACCTAGGCTTGCTGATGAAACAAAGTCATAGGATACAATTGGACCATATGATCTAATTTTGATATCATTGAATGCACCAACCCAACTATTAGACTTGGATCCTCGTTGGTGACTATTTACAATTGTACAAATATAAGTCATTTATAAATATCATTATTTAATTTTAAAAATCAAAACAAAAAATGACAACCATTAGATACATCTTGTGGCTAAAGATTAAATTCCAAATTTGAAAAAAAAGTAATCATAAAAGCTCACCCAAATTCTGAAAAAGAAACAAAAATATAATAATCAAAGTAATCATATTAAAAAACTATATATATTTTTATATTATTTAATTAATTAATTAATTCTCGAGAACCAAACACCTCGAATATATTCCCTAGCTTTTTGTCCCCGCCACTTTCTTTTTATTCATTTTATTTATTATAATTTTAATTATAATTATTATAATTATTGTACATGTTGAAGGGTATTGAATTCTCTTCTTCAGTGATTCATAGCTTTTTTGTTTCAAATCTCTTCTTTCATATTTGTTAATGCAATTCTGTACATACTTTCTCGCATGCATGGGGTGAGTTCTTCTTTTTCTTTCTTCTTTCTCTCTCTTTTTTTGGTAAATGAAAAAAATGGACAAAATTTACTATTTGAATCTTTGTTATTCTGTTTTACTTAATCTGAAATGAAATAACATACAAAGATGATTTTTTTATAATTTTACCTTACTGGGCAAGTGAGATTTTTTAGCTTTTCAGTATTTGAGATTTTGTCCAGAAAGAATATGATGGTTAAGCTAGAATATGAGGAGATCCAAAATCACTTTTTTCTTAGGTTCTGTTTGGCACAATTAGCTTATAAGGTAGGAACTGAAAGTTGATAACGATAAGCTGAGTCTGACTCATTTCCATTACCGGAGAGATTGATCAGTGCATAAGTAAGATTGTGACACATGGCAAAAATAGATTTTCAATAGTAAATTTTTTATTTATTTTAAAATAAATAATTTAAGAAAATTCCCCCCTCACATTCTGAGGACCAGATAGTTCTGGAGAGGAAACCAGTTCCGTAAGCTAGCTGATTGAGTAAGAATTGTTTGGCATTAGCTGATAAGCTAGTTGACAGTTGTAAAATGACATAAGTTTGTAACAAACTTATAGGACATAAGCTGTCTCAAGTATGTTATCATTTTTTGTCGTCGAAATCATTGGTATCCTCCATCAACCGGAGGCAATATTGCACGAGTCTGGTAGGAGTGTAGGACCACTATAAGCGGCAAAACTCTCCCTATGAAATGTAAGTTGCATTCAGAAGGACTCGAACTCGAGACCCCTGGTTAAACTAGAACAACCGTCCACTGGTTAATCTACGCGTATCAAATATGAACTTATAAGCTTGTAGGTTTTTGAATCATCCCCCTTTACCAAATACCAACATAAAACTTGTTTTTCAGTCAAATAAGCTACTTGGTGCCTTGGTTGTGTTACCAAACACACTCTTAGTTAAAGTGATGTTGCTGATTTTTCAAGTTCGGGAATTTCAGGAAACTTGAAATTTTTATTGGTTTTCTAAGGTCATCTTCTGTAGATTGAATTACTTTTTTTAATCATGTTTTGGAATCTTTGCTTGGAATTGCTTAGTCTCTAAGCAAGCATAAGATCTGACCTTAAGAGACTTTATTGTTTGTCATTCTTTCATTGGATTCTTTGGAAGTTGGTGAAAGATACATAGACTTTGCTTTCATAGGGAGCCATGTATTCTAGGTGTTGCTTGTTAGCACAGTTGGGTAGGAAGAAACCTTGCTGCTCATTTTTACTGTTTTTCGGTGTTTGTTTTCGCACTCTAGTGCTTTCTGTCATGGTAAAGTTAAAGCTCAAATGCAAGGAGATTTTCTGTGTAAGTGAGACTTATTTTATACTAATTCTAATATCAAGAAACTTGTATTTGTAATTGCAGATACATCCTTTGTTGCTTCTGTCTTGCTTTCAATTGTTATTGATTTCAATCTAAATGCGTCATGCTTCCTAATCGTTTTTTCGGGGGCGCAGAGTTTACTATAGTGGCTGGCTGGTTGCATATTTGTATACTATGCTTGATGGGGTTGTTTCAATGTATTTACTCTTAAATGTAAATTCAGTTAATTGAAAACTTAGTTTATGAGGAAGTTAATATTTGTTCAATGTTGAGGCTTGAGGCACAGACATTTCTCCTTGAAGTCTCAAAGTGTCAGACACTGACATTTCCTTAATTCCTGTAAAACATGTGTCGGACACTGCTCACAAAGTGTCCAATTAAAAGTTTATTTTTTTGTCGGATCGGAACACGTGGCAGACACCTTTTGGACACGGCTTTGACATTCAACGACACCTTAAAAAGTCTTGACACTTGAAGGACACGACACTTCTAGAAGTAATTCTAAAAATCTCTCATTTTTTCAAATGACTTTGAGCTCAGAAAGCTATTAGAGACAATAGATCTTTTCTTATTTTTTTGGTTCTATGTGAATAGATTAAAGGTGAAACCTGTGGTTTATTGTCTTGTTTTGGAACCTTTTTTGTAAAGAGACAAAATGCTTACATTGAAATATGTTGTCTCATGGTATTTTTCTGTGTAGTTCATTATCATAGGGAACATGTAAAGCTTAACAAGTTGTTTTCAGCAGGTGAATAAATAACTTTATTCTCTATATAACTCTTTTGTGATGTTTCTCATATTTTATTCCATTCAACTTGCTCATCTATATCGTGTCATGTGCAAGTGCCCTATATTTTGGACATCCTCCGTGTCTGAGTATACGTGTAGTGTCAAAGCATCTATGTGTCTGTGTTTCATAGGTCGATTACCCTAATTCATCCGGGAAAGCCTCTAACACAAATATCAAAGGACACAAAAACAGTAAATAGGTAAATGTACTAGGAACTTTGGGTATTACATTTGTCTCGATTTTACTTGCCTGTTAGCGTACGGCATACACATTGTGTAGGTCTATGAGAAGTACTGTGAACTTTGTAAAACTCTGATGCTTGGTTGTGTTTCTCAACTTGAGATTTAATTGGAACCTGCGCTTCTTTATCATTAACATCGTCTTCTTTTAATTCAAACCGATTGTGAATAAAGTTAATAGATTATGTTAATCATGCTCGTGGTTGAACCTGCTTTGAACAGAGCAGAGGTTGTCTTGGATGCTGCACAAAACCTCCGGTGATTATTTCAAGGGATGAGCCATCGAAAGTACCAAGAACTCAAAGTCAAACAGTGAATAAAGACAATATAGAAGATTTTTGGAGCAGCAGCACTCTTGAAATGGATCATAGTGCAGCTCAGTCCCAGAGAAGCATCTCATCAATTGGAATATCGAATAATCCTTCCGACCCTCAAAGTAGTACAGGGAGTCAAACCGGTCCTCCCGAATTCGTCAATCATGGCAAGTTTTCTGTTGGAAGTTTATTATATGTTGGTTCATCTTGTTTTTACTGGTAGCCATTCTCCTTGCTGTGGAAATTACTTATACGTCCATTGCATGTCTAATAATATTATACATCTCTTTCATTATCTCTGTAATTTCTTCCATTTTGATGTAGTATTGTGGTAAATTTAATTCATAAGATTGGTTTTTACGGAACTCATAAAAACTGGTTATCAGGATTGTATTTGATCTGAATGTATGATTTTGTGTTTTAGTTTCATAAGATATTTCCCTGGAAACAACCTCTCTGCTTGCAGGTATGTCTGCGTGCATCTACCCTCCCCAAGCCCCACTAGGTGGGAGACTCTCGTAATGGGCCGCCCTTTGTTTCATAAGATATTTCGCTATCGTCTTTTTTTGTATTTGCTTGCATATATATATATATCAAACTAGTTCATAAGTTTGATGCATGCAGGTCTTCTTCTCTGGAACCAGATAAGGCAACAATGGGTTGGAAATACAAAGTCTGAGAGTCGGAACGAAGTTCGAGAACCAAGAATAAGGTAAATAAGTCCATAAGCTTTGTGCACGGAAGCCCTTAAGTGTTTAAGCATATTCAAGCTGTCGAGCACTTAAGCTTGCTGTGGCTGATCGGTAACTTTTCAATGTATCTGCTGCTTTATATTAACTAGTATTAGATCATTTCCATTTGCATGTTCTTATAAAAACCGCCACGTTGATCGTATGCATTAGCATTCTCGATACATGGAGGACGTTGATGTACTAAACCGCCACGTTGATCGTATGCTTTATATTAACTATGAGTTGTGTCTGTCTCAGGCTATAGCATTCATAGTGTATTTGGTAACTTCACTATGTAGCTAATAAGCTACTTCAAATTGTTTAGCTGACTAATAAGCTACTCAACTAATTTAGTTGTTGACAAAAAATAAGCTACTTAATGGCAATGATGTAAAAACCGGTTGAACCACTGTACCACTATACTAGTACCCTGACCGGTTTGATAACCAGTACGGTTTTAACAACACTGCTTATTGGTGTTCAGTTCGATAAGTTCATTGAGGTAGCTTATAGTTTATAAGCTAGGGAGGGGCTTATGTCATTTTACACCTATCAACTAATCGTACTAAATAGTTTTGCTTCATTCGGCTCCTACGTTTTCGGCTTCCGACGAACTTATAAGTTTTGGACTAGTTTATCAGCTAGTTGTGTCGAACACGATTCGATAGTTACAATTTAAGGTGTTTGTCTATCTCTAATTCTGAGTTTTATGGTCCACAGTACAAATGCTAGCTATGACAATCTACTTGGGAACAACAAGCCCTTCCCTCAACCCATTCCATTGGGAGTAAGTTTTTATTTGATCTCGGTTCTTGATCTATTTATATTATTATGAGGATAATATCTATTCACATTGATAATGTAAAGATTTATATATGGTCAGTACATTATCCACCATTCATTTGTATTAATTTTTTTTTTAAAAGTCAATAATGATTAAATATTAATAGTGGATGATATAGTGACAATATATAAAACGTATACACTATTAGTATATAAATTTTCTCTCTACCACCACTTAAAATAAGAGTGTAATATCTGTGCACTATCAAAGTCAAAATTTATACGTAGTCAATAACTCAATATATCATTCACTATTTATTTATATTACTTTTTTTGAAGAGTCGACAATGATAATAAAACATGAATGGTAAATGATGCAGTGACAATGTGTAAAACTTATTCACTGTCGGTGCATATATATTTTTTCTTAAAATAAAGGGCATGGCTTAGTAAAGGGCATGGCTTAGTGCACACGCTTCTAAATTTGTTTTATTTTATTTTGTAACATATCAGTAATTAATTGTAATATTTTTTCATGACAGGAAATGATTGATTTTCTTGTTGATATTTGGGAGCAAGATGGTCTCTATGATTGACTTATGAAGCAAAATATGCATTTTATTTTATTTATTTGTGGATTTGGCTGCAAAAGTAAAGTGAAAAATGTTCATTTTTATAATGGATATTTGTGAATGGTGTAACTCTTGTATGTTTTTCTATTTTCTCTTCTTGGGGTTCTTTTCTGAAATGAATTATATTACAGTAATTATAAAATTCTTCCTTCTTTCTTCTTCAATTACTATAAGATAGGATATTCTAATCCCTATTTATAAGAAAAAAGGAGTCAAACTATGAAGCTATAAGAAAATAATAATTATACTATGAACATTAGTTAATAATTGAGTGAAGGTTAAGATAAAATACACAACTACAAAAAAATCAATTTGGTTAAGAAGACTATATAAGCTATATACTTAATAGAACATAAAGTTTAATAATATTTTTCTATTGTTAATAATAATGTGAAGGGTCAACATTGAACTTTACCTATTTATGTTGGTCTTCAATGTACTTACTATACATATCTCATGATTAGTGTCATAATATATATGTTTTTTAAGGATGTTATAATCCTAGTTGGAGATTCAAGAAAAACAACTTGGGAAACAAGCTTTACAAGTACTTAAATTTTATATAAGTTGAAGTACAATGAAATATATTTAGTGTAGCTTTAACAAGAAATAAACAATCTCTAATATAAAAGTAAAAATTCTAAATCATACTACCATATCATAGTTCAATATGTACAAAGGATGAGAGGAAAGAGTATAGTAAATTTGATTTTTTAATACTAATATATGGCTATCCATGCAAGAGTTTCTATTCACAAGAATACCAATAGAAACCTATGAGGAGAGTCCATGAGAAGCTTAACCCAAAAGGTTAATCTATTACATGATAGAACATCATGATTTAAGTACCACATTAAATATGATATTCACTGAAAATGACATGAAAAAGCCTACTAGAAGAGGGGTTGAACCTATAATATGAAAAAAAGTTACCATATATTTTTTCATTATTACTGAACCCAATACTTATATTATATTTGCAGGTAAACTAGTAAACAAACATTGGATAAGAGAGTACCCAAAGATGTTGAAATTTATTTGGTAAGGGCTTATTTTGATACCATCATACCACATAAATCTTCAAGAGTTTTATGTTTCACGAAGAATATCAAGAGAAACCTAAAAGTAAACTTGCAATTCCAACCTCTCTTTTATAATAAAGATTTAATATATATATATTGATAGTGTATTTTTATATTATCAGCAAATTATTCACTATCCATATATTAACTATAGTTGACTCTCAAACAAAACAAAAGTAATACAAATCAATGGTGAATGATGTGTCGAGAGTGAAAAAACTGTACACCAACAGTGTATAGATTTTAAGTTATTTTAATTCGGTCTAGCCAACAAAAAATTGATTTTGGGTCTCAAACATTTGTCCCAAGTTATAAAAAAGTTTGCTTTTTCTTCTTTAAAAATTTAACAAGCTATCACATTTATTGGCTTATGCAAGCTTTTTTATATGGGTCTATTCAAGTTGCTGATTATACCTAGTTAAAAATGTTTTGGCAAATGTTATATGTGTAATGTAACTTCACATTTTAACCTTGTGAAAATGTAAGTGCTTGTAAAAATATTCAAGTCTAAATACGCCAAATATAATTATGTAATTTTGCTTAAATATGTTTAGTATCTATATGGTAAAATCATTTGGCCTTTGCCCACATAAAAAATAAATGTTTTACATCCCTAAGATGAAAATTAATGATTTTAGTTCCCAACACTACTTTTCATTTTTAGTCATTACAAAATGAATACAAAAACAAATTATCCTTTTATAAGGATCAGACTCAAAATCACTGTTAAACAAATTAAGATCTCAATTTTTTTAACTTGCTATTAGACCAGCTTTGACTCTGAATATACAAGTCTAGATAAACTGAAAATAAACTCATTTATTTTAAGAGTTTAATATATGTGTAGTGTAAAGTTTTTTACAACTAACATATGAATGGTGGATGATGTGTTGATAGTGTAAAAAATAGTTACATTATATATTAAATCCTTATTTTAATACAAAGTATTAGCTCAGATAAATTTGAGCTTGTGCTATTAATACCTATTACATTGGCCATGGGTGGTAAAAGATTATAAACCTTAGTATACCAAATTTTCATTATCTTATTTGAAAATTAAGATTGAAAAAGAAAATGTATTTACTTGCTTCCTCCATGTAGCATAATGTTATAGGGGTACACTAGGATGAAAATCGGGATCACATCTTCTGTTACACAATATGTGTTACTCTATGTAACATAAGCTGTAGTTAGTCAAAAAAATATTTCATAATTAAACTTTTAACTTAAATACATATTTTTCAAATAATCACAACTGATGATATATGAAACACATATTAAGGGACAACAAATGTATTCACATGAAAATCATATATATGTCAGTGACAATAAATTTTGATCCACAACAACTAAACGCTATAAATAAGTTTGATTCACAACACAAACAGCTTTTTTCATGTGATAATGTCCAATTGAACCAAAAAGGGTAAGCTTCCTCAAAAATTTCCTTTAAGATAATCTACAATATTAACACAACATAAGCTAAAATAACTTGCAAAATAATTACAACATTGCTGCAAACAAGAAGAGAATTATAAAGACCAAACTAGCAAACTTTAGAGTAATAAACACAAAAAAAGAAGAAACAATTCTGCTTGGACAAGTTGATACAACACAAACTATAATGCAATTCTGCAAGTTTTCTTCATTGTCAAGTAATCTATCATATGCTTCTATATAACATATATATATATACATATTCATGAAATAAAACTAATCTCTCTCAAACTAACCTTCTGTTTGCTTAATGTTCTGCCTTGATGGATTCTTGAGTAAAGGGAAGCTGAGGATTATCTTCTTCCACTGGATCACCATTCACACCAGACTCCGTTTCACTCGGCTTGTCTGAATGAACCACATTCAGGGGCAGAGCCTCACTCGTCTCGCTGGGCAATGTGCTGTCCTCTTCATTGGTCGCAGGTATCGGAATTTTCTCTTCCTCTGTAGCATTGGATGGAGTGATATCTTTCTTTGTCGAGCTAGATACAGTCTTTTCGATCTTCCTTGGTTCAGATGGACCTTGCAGTGCGGTTTTTGAATTGGGTGAATTGAGCTTTCTAGTAGCAAGTCGAGCATGAAGAGATTTCCGTAGTGGCTTCTTTGGATGGATAGGAGTAACTCCTTTAGTAGGGTTATTACTCTGGTACGTTTTCTCGTCGAAACTTATACGACCTTGTTGAGAACTGCTGCTAGTGTTTCCATCTGACTCAGAATTGATTGAACTCTTCTTACGACCAAGCTTGGGAGATTTAGGTCTTGTAGTTGGTATCTACATTAGTAATGTCCAAAGACTAAAACAAATCAATTTTCCAAATGACAAGATGAAACTTACTGACTCAAAACAAAATCAAGTAAAGGATCAACAGTCCAGACACCGGAAAAAACTTATTAAAAAACGAACGATGTTCTTGTTCACAATGACATGTCGAATGAGCAAAATGAGGAAGACAATTCAATTCAATAGAGAGGGGGATTTACCTTCTTAAACTCCACCTTAGGAGGAGGAGGCTCCTGGTAGAAAGTTGGCAAAGGAGTTGCTTTAAATGTTAGACTCTTCCTAAGAATCTTAATCTCGGCATCTCGTGACTCCTAAAGAAGGCATGAAAAGGTTGAATTAAAAGGAAAAATCGACAATTTATATTTCAGCTTCAGATATAAAGAATTTTCACCTTGGATTTTGCTTGCAAGTTACTATTTTCAACCTCCTTTGCATGAATCTTTTCCTCAATTTTACTGTAGAACTGCTCACATGAATATCAATTATTTTCTGTTAGCTAAGAACTTATTCAAAAGAAACATGGGCAAGGAGCCAAGGGTATAGTAAGTTGAAAAAAGTATTAACTATTTACCTCTCTTCTTTTCTCAGCTCTTTCACCACACCTTAAACTGAATCCATAATTTGGAAGTGTCCCCACCTTGCGAGGTTTGGAATCTTCGGCATTGGTACTTCTAAGTGTGGATTAAGGATAAACCAAAAACAATACATAGCATCACACTCAATGTTTAACTATAAGCAAATCTGCAGTAGTTCCCACAAAAAAAAGGATACGAAGAAGATTCTGCTTCTCCTTGACCTTTATCTACTGATCCTTTTTTCAATGATTTTGGTTTTGTCTTCTCCCTGTGCCCAATAAATCATTCCATGAATCAGATAATTACAATAATAAATTCATCATATGCTTTAATGATGAAACATTTACAAATAAAAGCAAGCGTTACATACGTAGCTACATCAGAAGACGATGCATCAGACTTCGAAGGGCGCTGATAGAAATAAAGTTAAAAAACAGTCAGTGATCACAAAAGGAAGCACAATTATCTTTGTTCCTAAGTAAACATTGGGAAAAGCAAGCAAATTGACAAGAGTTTACCATGGACAATCGAGTCTGCCGGTTATTCAATGATCTGCTATTAATAGGCTGTCTTGTGCACGAGTCTAAAGCCGATGCACCATTTGAAACAGAAGATGCTTCCTCTTTATCTTTCGCAATTTTGTTCCTTTTCACCAAACTTGAGTGGACACCACTGGAAGCTGAGGCCTTAGCATTCTTATTCTTAACAGGATCCTTTTGTGCTTTTAATTGTCCTGTTTGATTTGTGATTTTCACTCCCTCTTCCTAGAATCAAGCTAATACATGAGATCCAAAAAATGACTAACTTGACGAAACCAACTCACGGAAAACAAAAACCCTCTCACCTTAGCAAGGGTCACATTGTTGCCCTTGGTGTTTTCATTTAATATTTTGATTTTTGCGGCCACAGATGAGTTCTCAGTTACAGTGCCATCGGCCTGGTTGAGATTTTCGAAATTTCCATTTTGGGGTAGAGATTCTGTACTTTCAGTAAGATTGATGTCTAAATCATTTGAAACAACGCTATCCTCTCCAGAATTTGAAGGCTCGCGATGAACACCATTTTGGTGAACCACTTCGATCCCATCACCAAATGAAAGGTTACTTGGATCCATCATTCACACTAAGCCAAGAGTTATATAGAAACAATGCACTGCAGATTAGAGATGACTAAATACAAAGAAAACCACTTGAAACAAATTTATCACTGTTTAACTATCCCTCTGGCTATTAGCCAAGGGATTTTCGAAAAAGTCTCAAGACAAAAATTCAAGCATTACAAGGGGTAACGTTGTTTCCGGGATTTGAATTCCTGATTATCACAAGACAACAACCATGGTTTTTACATTGCGATCCGGAATAACAATTGTGACAATAATATTACAGTTATAAAAATCTCAACAATCGCGACTGCAATTGTGGCAGACCATATCGGTTGTTCTTAAATGTAACATAACTGCAACTACGGCCATAGCCATAATTTGATAGCAATCATTCAAATTTAAATCTATGCCAACAACCTTACAGTTCCACCGAGACTCATGACCTCTGCAACTAAGTTGCAGAGACTGCCAAAACCGTACCATTGACTATGGTTTTACATTGCGGTCCACGATATTGCAGTTTTAAGACCGCGCAATTGCGGGTGGCCGCATCAATTTTTTGAAATTGTGTTAAATGTAACATAACTGTAACCACAATCACAACCACAATTCCAATTTAAAACCATGTCAACTCAATGCGGTTGTGATCACCGCCACAACGAGGTTACAGAGACTGCCAAAACCGTAATATTGACTAAATTAACATAAGAGAGGCAAAGTTTGATACTAAAAAAATGAAACACAATAATCCCAAAAACTTCCATTAAAAAAGAATAAAATCAATAATTAAGTTCAGGGTTTCATAAAAAAATGAAAATGAAATTTTTTGATACGTGTATATTTGGTGATTACCAGGTCAAAACGACACCGTTTTTATAGAGTGAAGAATGAGAGAAGTGCTTCCTCAATATGATGAAGAAGATAGATCCCTAAGGTTGAAACTTCAAACTCTACATTGCTCATTATTTAATTTATTTATCCCAGACATGTAAGTGTTTTTTACGGTGTCGGATATTATCTACCATTTGTATCTTAACCATCAAATGCTAGATGATGAAATGGTGGATGATGTATTGATAGTGTAAAAAACTTACACCACTAATATAGGTGTATAGATATTAAATTCTTTTGTATTACTAAAAATAAATAACTATATTGATTTGGGCTCATATGTTTTATCCCAAAATTTATACCACTCCATATATCATATATTTTTTATTTGTCAGGAAATTAATAATTTTTGTAAGTTAATTATTGACTCCAATAAATATTACTTTGACCGATTAAATCTTATAGGCACATTATTTGTTTTATATAAAGATTTGTTGAAATCTTATGTTTGTTGTATAAGCATAAAAATGAAAATGATATAATTCCACTAATGGATATTTATATGGTGTTGAGTGTAGTATATAGTTTTCAAATAAAAATCCAATTTGTTGAAAAGTGGGTGTAGGTTTAGATGATTGACAGTTTTTAGTGTTTCCATTTCACCTCAATCCCAACCCACTAACACACGTTTTTTTATAACTATCAACTTCACCTTTTTTATTTATTTTTTAATGTATCGATGTGGAATATGATATATCTACCTATATATTATACAAAACATGGTGTAACCCGTAGTTTTCACTTTCTAATTTGCCCTTAACATTATTTAATTTTTACAAAAAATATATAACACTAAATAACTATCACTAACACATTAATTAAACATATCTCTTAACTTAAAGTTAATATTATCATAAATACAAAAAACATAAAATACACAAAACACTACAAATACATTATAATTCTAAAAATGAAATATATAAAAATTGAATATGTGTACCTACAATATTGACTGACAGACACAAAGTACTTGTATACACTAATAATATATTAAACGTGTATCTTTACCTTAATAATATATAAATATTATATTCATTCGTTTTTGAGTTTGTGACAGGAATAACAAAATATTCATAGGAACTAAGGTAATTAATTGATATTGTAAGTTTTTTTGGGTTCATGAGTCTAACATAAAATTTGTTTCAAATTCCAATATAATATTGTTAATCAAAGAAAATGACATGTATTGCTGATTAACAATATTGTAACACAATAATATAAAAGAGTTATATGTGGAAGTTTAACACATACCTGAACAATTTAAAAGGAAACATATTTAAAGAACAAATAAAAAATGTATTAAAACAAAAAGTACATGTATTGTACTAAAAATGTGATCTCTAGTTCTCTACTCCTATAATACCTTAACATTTTAAAGGGCATTCAATATTTTTTACTCAACTTAAATTAACAAAATTTTATTAGGTATATCCACAAATTATATTAATGTTTTATCCTTGTTGGTCAGATGTGTTCTACTTAATGTCTAAGAGGCATACTGTTGTTAGGAAAACAAAATGTTAATCAAATAATATGTATAGGAGGCTTATTAGAAGAATGTTCTACGGTCTCTCTCGATTGAGTTTAGAGCAAAAATAATGAAAAAATGAAGACTTCAAAGTATGTATATTTTATAATTCTCCAACGTTCACTTTCTCTTCTAAAATTCAACTCACAAACTATATCGGGATTTAAATTTATTTATACATCTAAAATGCCTACATGTTAAGGAAGGGAACCGAGTTGTAATATTTATGAAGACAATGAACTTACACCGCAGAGAAGCCATTTAATTTATTCAGAGAAAAACAAAAAAATATAGCAATACATCTTCAATTGTCCATCTCTAATCCTATAGAAATCAATGGCCAAAAAAAGGAAGAGTCTTCAACATGTAATTACTTCATCCTCTCACCTACTTTATACACCCCTATGTAATTTTAGTTTCAAATTTTAAAGGAAAATGTGTTGGGAAGTCTAAATTCTGATATTAAATAATCATTGTTGAAAAGAAATCACAGTGAAACATGTCAATTAGAATGGAAAATGAACAATTAGACAATTAGGAAGAAAATATGAACAATTAGTTACCTCCTTGTGAGCCACAGACACACAAGGGTATAATCTAAGTGCTTCAGATAAAGCAACATGCAAATAATCCATATTGTTAATCTCATCTCACTTAAATGTCAAAGAGTTTCCAAATTCTTTCTTCTTCATATATTTTCTCCGTCTCACTATCCTGTATATCTCTTCCAATATTTTATCCTCCACTTCAGAATTCTGATTAAGCAACCTGAAAAACCAGGTCAAAGCTATAGAAGAAGTGTTCATCCATGCTAATTTGAAATTCACACATATGTCCCTAAAAAACTTATATGTCTTTGCTTCTTATCTTTCATTCATAAACACAATTAACAAGTCTGACCTTTGCTTCTTATCCTCATCCCCGATTACGGTTTAATTGTTGTAGATATGAAGAGGTGCTTCTCGACAACGAGGAAGAAGAAGACAAAGCCCCTGATTCCATTGGAACAAAGTCTGAGGCTACTACGAAGTTAGTTCTCTTTTTTCTCTTATAACATCAGATTTTTACATAGATGCACTATATGTGATGAGTTAAGATAAAAATCCACTTTATTTTTAAAAGTAATTAATTAATTGTTTTTTTCCAGAGGCTATGTTGGAATTAGCCACAGCCTCTTCGTGTTATTGTCGACTCGGGTTTTGAGCACCTTTCTGAAGGCAAATATCTTCATCTTTGTTTGTAGTATTTGTATCTATAGCTGCTATATTCTATATAGAGTATTTTGAATTATGGTTTTGAAATATATTCTTTATTTGTATCTCTAAAATAAAGTTCATACATGCTTTTTGGGTTTAACTGAATAGTTGGTAGGCATGAAGTGCTTGTGCCAAACTAATTTTTTTATAAATGCAAAACATGATATAACTATTACTATAAACTAATTTCAAATTTCCTAGTTTGCCCTTTGCATTTTTTAATTTATACAAGAAACCTTATATCCTAGGTAATTATCACTTTTTAATTATAAGCACACATCTCATTTTAAATTAGATATTATATTATAATAGATGAAATATTTATCTAAAATAAAATATATAAAAATTGATTATTTAATAAAAATATTGAATAACATAAAATAAGAATGATAATCAACATACATTTATAAAGAGAGAAGTTTTATAAATTATCTTATCACATTAAGATAATTAATGGTTTTCCCCCATAATATTATGTAGCACGATTAATTAACCACAAAATTTTGCGCCAGGCGGAATTCATGATTCAAATGGATAGATCAAGTAATTCAGTTTTTACACCTTTATTTAAATTTATAGCCCAATATTCAACATGAATTAATATAAAAGTGTAAAAAAATAAGTATGCATGACTTGTGATTTAATTGAAAAATAATGATATTGAATGTGTGAATACTCATATTTGTCCGACCCATAAAAAACTCAATATACTTTTCAAAATAATAAAATTGATTTTTTATTTTAGGACTTACTTCATATTTAAATAGGATATTTAAATGTACCACTTGAATGTTTAAAAGAAAAAGGATAAATAAATTTAAATTTTTAGACATAGGATAAGTTTCTTTAAACTTACATTATTTTCAGAAAAAATAATAAATAAAAAAATAAGAAAAAAGAATTTAATTAAAATCGACCCTAAAAAAAGCATATAATCATTTTTTCTAAAAAAAAAGATAAAAATAATCTTTTATTATTAATTTACTTTTATTTTTTCGAATTTTATTATAATATAAATAAAAGATAATTAAAAAGATTTTTTTATTAATTTTTATAATTAAATTTGAATTTATAAAATAAATAAAATAAGTAAGATATTCTAAATATCCCTTTAAAATTCCAAATAAAAAAAAAATTTATTTTTATTTTTTCGTAAATATAATTTTAAAAATTAAAACATATTTAGATATAATTATTTGTTATTTTTCGGAATTTATGGAATATAAAAATTAATTAAAATATATATAATTAGGTTTAATTGGTTTTTTAAAACAAAAAAAATGAACAAAAATAATAAAACACGAAGTCAAATCTCACTTGGTTGGTGATATAGGAGCCCACAAAATATGGGATTGTAGGTTAGTGGAGACTATTTTTATTAGCAATTTATTAGGGTTAAGTTAGGGTTAAAAAGTAGTATAAATAGGAGGTTTATGAAAGGGTTAAAGGGTTCCAAAAAATCATAAAAAACTTTCCAAAAAAGAGAGGGTATTTAAATCGTACAATTGGCAAGTGTATTCATATCATATAATTAGTAGGGGTATCGTTTAATTACGGACGGACAAAGTGCTAATATCTTCCTCGATCGACCCCCGAATCTGGATATCACAATCCAAAAGCCCAATGTGATTGAGTTTAAAATATTTTTTTATATTTTTAACAATAAAATATAGTGACGACTCAAAGAGGTCGCGTAACTGAAAACTGGGGCGCGACAAAATGTTATTTCTTAGTCCATAGATTAAGAATGTTTAAATACATGTAGATAATACAACTATGATTCTAGAATTGTGCTAATAATAATAATTACGATTCTGAATGATGCTAATGATAATTACAATAATTGTTGCATAATAATATAAAGTAAATCTAAGGCATGTGATATATGCTAAGATTAAGGATCACCATATCATGAAAATAGAGTCATGATCCTATATAATGTGATATCATTAATTGTAGAATTTTTAATTTCTCTAACCCCTCTCAAGCTGGAGGTGACACAATCATTCCAAGTTTGTCTCGCAACATGTATAATCTTGTGTGGGTGAGAGGTTTAGTCAAACAATATGCAATTTGGTCAGCTGTAGGAACATAGGCCACAATGACTTCGTTCTGTAGGACTTGATCACATATGTATTGCATATCTATCTCAATATATTTGGAACAAGCGTGCATAATTGGATTTGATGCAATTGAGTTAGCACTTAAGTTGTCACACTATAAGATTGGTTTTCTGAGCATTAGTAACTTTAGTTCTGTTAGTATTGATCTAACTCAAACTACTTCTGCTGCAAGATCAACCACGTTCCTGTATTCTGATTCTGTGCTTGAGCGCGACACTACTTTTTGTTTTCTTGAGTACCAAGAAACCAATGTTTCACCAAGAAATACATACCGTCCTGTCATGGATTTTCTATCATTAGTATTAGTGGCCCAATATGCATCAGAAAATCCTATTATATCAAGGTCATTTGAGGGTTTTACGTGTAGGCATAGATCTATTGTGCCTTAGAGATATCTCAATATTCTTTTTATCCCTTACCAGTGATCCATGGTAGGAGAACTCATGTATTGTCTGAGTTTGTTGACAACAAAGGCAATATCAAGTCTTGTGTTAGTTAGATATTGCAATGTACCTATGGCTTGTCTGTAAAAAGTACGTTTGGACATTGATTCCCCATTAGTAGTAAATTTCCCACTAGATACCATTGGTGTTGGACAAACTGAAACTTTCTCCATGTTAAACTTTATGAGTATATCTCTTATGTACTTTGTTTGCTTTAGTTACCTTCCACTATCATTTCTGTTGGTATAGTGGAAGTGATCGTTGCAAAGCGTTAGCCACAAATAATCAAATAATGTGCATAGAATAAATAGAAGAGAAAAAAATAAGAAAATTTGTTAACGGAGTTCGACCAATTGTGTCTGCGTCCCCGGGAGCGTTGAATGACTACCAATATATTATTAGAGAATAAGAATTACAAACCCTAGCACACCCATGGGCCCAACTGCCCATGAAGTGTTTCTATTTGGTGCTTATATCTGATGCATATTACAACAAGGGACCTGAGTCCAATATATAACATTGATATTATACTCTATTCTAATGATAGGCAATGTGAGACTTTATATAATAACATATTTTAAACATCCCCAACAATTTCTGTGAACCTCAATGCCTAGACAGTAATGTATATGTCCATGGTCTTTCAGTGATAAATCAACATTAAGTTGATTGACGAATGTCTCTAAGAACTTGTTGTTGCTACTTGTTACTATTATGACATCAACATAAATAAGGAGAAACATGATATGATTTGTACCTCTAAGAGTAAAAAGAGATGAGTCACTTGTGGTGTTTTGAAATCCTCATTTTAGTAGTGTATTCTTTAGGCTATTAAACCAAGCTCTTAGTGCATGCCTTAGACCATATATGACTTTGGACAATTTGCATATGTGATTAGGTTTGGTGGAGTCTATATATCCCTCACGTTGATACATAAACACTATTTCCTTGAGACTTCCTTTTAAGAATGCATTATTAATGTCTAGTTGTCTGACTTCCCAATTTAGATGTACAACAATGGCTAATATGATTCTTACTGAGCTGGATTTGATCATAGGGCTGAATGTTTCATCAAAGTTTATGTTCGTTGTTTGTTGAAACCCTCTTGCAACCAATCTTGCTTTCCTCCTTTCAATTGATTCATCTGCTTTGTATTTAGTCTTGAAGATCCATTTTGAGTCTATGTTGTTTTCTTGGCCTTTAAATGATACCAATGTCCAAGTTTGATTAGTCATTAGGGCCTTAAATTCTGTATTCATGGCTTCTTTCCATTTTGGCTTGATTAGTGCCTCTTTGACATTCCTTGGTTCTTTGTCATTTACATGTGCCTCTATCAATCCTATGTAAGGTTGCTTAGGCTTATAAATCTCAACTTTGCTTCTGGTACGCATCCAATGAGTGTTGGTGTTGTCTTGATGACTTTGTTGATTGTTCTCAGGTGTAGTTTGACTGTTGGTCTCCACTGGTTCTGCTGAGGTTGAATCATCTGCTTCATTTTCTCTTGATGTGTTGTTATCGTCATTAGCAAAGGACTCACTGAGAGCTGGTTGGCCTTCACTTGTATCATTGTTTACTGAATTGTCAGTTGGATTCTCTTCCTGATGGTTGACCACATTGTTGTTTGGTTCAATTGTGTTGCTTATAATGGTACCTGCAGAACAAGTAGGAAGCACAATAGATGTATTTTCAGCCAGTCTCTTTAATGAATTTCTTGTGTCAATGAAGTCATCATGAAAGGGAAAGTGATTCTCATTGAAGATCAAATGTCTTGAAACAAAATTTTTGCCATGATAGTAGATGCACTTATATCCTTTGTGTGAATTAATGTAACCTAGGAATACACACCTAGTTTTGTGGAATTGAAGCTTATGTTGATTGTATGGTTTTAGACAAGGATAGTAGGCACAACCAAATGGTTTCAAGTCCTCATAGTTGGGTTCTTTCTTGAAAATTAAGAAGTATGAGCTTTTATTTGGAATTAGTGATGATGGCAATCTATTGACTAGGTAGACATCAGTTGAGAAAGCTTCCCACCAATATTGTAAGAGCATTTGGCATGTGCTAATAGTGTTAGTCCTAGTTCAACAATATGTCTATGCTTTCTTTCAGCCCTGTCATTTTGTTAAGAGGTCTAGCGACAAGACATTCTAAATATAATTCCTAATTTCGTGGCAATCTTTTGAACATGTTTATACTCACTACCTCCATCACATTGAATGATTTTTATTTTCTTGTTAAACTGGTTTTCAACCATAGTTTGAACTAAGTGAAGGCATATATGGTATCTGATTTTCATTTTAAGGGAAAAATCCATGTGAATATGCTAAAGTCATCATTAAAATGAACATTATATTTAAAACCAGATGGGGATAAAATTGGGGCAAGACCCCAAACATCAGTATGAATTAAATCTAAAGTTTTCTTAGCATGTGAGGAAGAAGATTTAAAAGGCAACAAATTTAGTTTGCCAAATTGATAAGCTTCTCAGAATGTAAATGTGCCACTAGATGATATCTTCACATTTCAGTCCTTCAACACATTTTCTAGAACCTTATTATTGAGATTTTCAAGCTTTCTGTGCCAACTTTCCTTGAAAGACATGTAGGTAGAAGAGTCTTTATTGACACAAAGTTGATATATGCCATTTTTAAGTTTCCTCTTTAGAAGTGTCTTCCCTACCAGTTTGTCCTTCACAAAGCAATAATTTTCGTCAAATTCAATAATTATATTATTATCAGTAGTTAGCTTAGATATACTCAATAATTTTTGATGATTTCACGAACATACAACACATCATGTAGGTTGAGGTTGCTTAATTTGGTTGAACATGAAGCTATTACTTTCAATCTCTCACTATTACCAACTAGCAAGGAATCATTATCATTGTTTTCACGAAGGTCTTGGATTTTGTCAGTTTGGTGTGTCACATGATTGCTAGCTCCACTATCAAAGTACTAATAATAGTGCTGACCAGGATAGGGTGAGACTATGTATACACTACGAGTTCCTTGTTTCTCACCCTTAACATAGTGATTCTTTCATGTATAGGACTTATCAAAACAATAATAACATTGTACTATTGTATGACCAATTCTGTGGCATACTTGACACATTGGTTTTGACATCCTACCTCTTCTTATGCCACCTCTCATGTCTCGAGAGTTAAATCCTCTCCAATTGTCCAATGATCCAAATATGTTGCATTTAGACTCATTTTTGCTAGCAAAGTTTGCATATGCAGGTTGAGGCTACTGAAGTTATTGAGTTGCTCCAATCTACTTTTAAAGGCTAGTAATTGGGTTTGAAAATCAACTTAACTTATGTTGATTTGGGCAGACAATTTAACTACCACTGGATTGTATTTAGAATCCAACCTATTTGGTGTCTGAATCATCAGATCAGGGCTAGAGATGAGTGATTCTGCCAATTTTAACTTGTCAGCAAGATTCCTCATCTTAGAAAGGTATTGCTCTATCTTCATCTCTCATTTGTGTGTGCTGTAAAATTCTAATTTTAGGTAGGTGATCCTTGATCTGGTGTGTGAACCTACAAGGCTTTGAGCTTCATCCCAAAGTTTCTTAGAGATTTCATAATACAATAACTGAGTTGCAACATTAATTGACATAGAATTCATCAGTCATCGTAAGATGGCTTGATCATGTGCTTGTCAATCCTCATAGTTAGGATTGAATTTGTTGGTTGTATCATCTATGGTAATGAATTGTTATGAATATTTTTTGTCTCAAGCATATAGCCATTGAGTTTCAGCCTCTAATCAATGGTAAGACCAATGATTTTCATAGAGGATAGTTATCTTTATCCAGCTTGACAAAAACTATTGAAGGAAGGTCATTTTTCTGGTTTTAGTTTGTAGCGAAAGATATGATTGATTTGGTTGGATCAAAAGCCTTCAAGCTTAAGTGCTCTAACATCAAGAAAGAAAATGATATTGTTTGTTCTATATTATTCCATAGATTAAGAATGTTTAAATATATGTAGAGATGATATAACCATGATCCTAGAATCATGCTGATAATTACAATTGTGATTCTAAATGATGCTAATGATAATTATAATAATTGTTGGATAATAATAGAAAGTAAATATATGGCGTGTGATGTCACAATCCCCTACAATGTGATATCATTAATTGTAGAGCATTTACTTTATTTTAGGGTATTTAATATGTAATATAGTTAGTTAATTTTATTATCCACTTTATTTTCAAGTTAGTTAGTTAGTCTTTTGTTTAATTTGCTAGGCTAAGTTTCATCTTATAATGCTTGTATAAAAGTGTGGTTCTCATGTAACCGAATTCTTAGTCGCATGAAGACGGGCTTATTCCCGGAAACGGGGTAAGACATTCCTACGAACTCAGGGCATTGAGTAAGGGGCAGGCACCTCCAGCAGGCATGCTGTGTGCAAAACTTTTAATCATGGACTAAGAGTTTGAGGCGATTAATGTTATATGCAAATTGATTGAAGCGTTATGATGTGTCCTGTTTATATTCCTCTTATTTACATTGAAGTTATGTGTAATGAGCTAGAATATAAAATTAAGTGAAAGTATTGTTATTTCTCTTTTGTTGTTCCTTATGGAGATTTTCTGTACTTGTTAGCTAGGAATGACATATTTTCAAAGGTTTGTCATTATAGTGTTACTGAGATTTTTATCTCACTATGCTTGGGTTTTTGACATTTCTAGGGTCTTCTAAGAAATGACTGAGTACCAGATAGAAGAATTGCAATCAAGCCACTATTGTAGATGATAGCTTATTTTTATTTGCTAACTTTATCTTGTACGTGTTATGGAGGCATTTATTTGTTTGAGGGTATTTTAAGACTTTGTTCTTATCCTCTTTATATGAAGTCCAGTTTATTAGGTGGATTTAAGTTAACGATATTTTATTTCATCTTATATTTGGGGTGTTATTCATATATATATCAAGGAAAGTTTAATGCTGTAGAATTCTTTGTTTATGGACATATTTCCGCTCATATATTATTATCCAAATTAAGGTGTTACATTGGTTGTTGATGAACAACATCATTATTTTCACTTTCGTTAACTTTATTATATTCATTCTCATATCACAACAATTCTACTTTCATGTGCTATATTTTAAAGAATTATTGTATTTCTTGAAGTTTTTTTTGAGACCCTAATGATATATTTTGGAAGTTGTTATTATAATTTCTCAACCAGTTCTTGGTGCATATAGAGCACTATACATTATTGATTGGATCTCTTCTAAAGGGTGCAAGATTTTTGGCTTGATCAAAAATTGCTATTATAGTAATTTCTGCTAGTGTTAGTTGAGCAAAATTTCCTCATCTAGTAACAACTATAGGATTCAGTGCAATCTTATACCACTATATCAATATCTTGTTAGTTCTTCGTAATGTGATTAGGATAACAATTACAATGTCCATAATCCATAATACCACATAAATGTCCAATTCCCTTAATAATCTCTCCTATGTCGTATATATTTTGATGTTTAAATTTTTTGATATTTTCCAAATACACTTATACTTTACCTTTCACCTAATATTACTTTTTAATTAATTTTCTAATATATATTAAATATGCTTATTTTAGTATATTATATTCAATTTTTATATTATTTATTAATTTCCTAAACTATATACCGTAACTTTAATCATAAAAGTTTTAGAAGAAATCAAGAATAATGTTAATGAATAGGGTGAATCATCTCACGTTTTAGACCTACCTTGGCTTGACTTCTCTACCCATTTTTATTTTTAAATAATTAGAGGTGTCGAATATTTTTTATATTATATATCGAGACCACTTGTACAGTTGTACTTGTGCTAATTGCTATTATTGTAGTCATATATTTGTATCAATTTTATTTATTACAACATAATAGCATTGTATACGTTAACTTAGACTATTATCATATTAAATTAAAGGGCACATACTTTATTCATATACCAACAAAACATTAGTCAAGTGGTTTTAGGTTATGCTAGATCTTCATATGACCAAAATGTCAATAATTTAATTCTTGAGAGCAATTTTTATTGACTTAGTCAACCATAAATCATGAAAGAGATTAATTACTTATATGTACTATTAGTAGTAACAAAAAAAATAATTAAAGAAGAATCTACTTTAAATGTAATATCACCTAACATAAATTAAAATATGTCATATTTACGAGTATTATAAGCATTTTGATTAAGAGATCTAAAAATAGATATAACACATTAAAAACCACATGTTTTAAAATTTAATATATTTAAAATAATTAATTTTCAATTAAAATTTTGTATATTTAATTAGGTAAAGAAAATAATAAATCAAATTTGTATAACTCAAATTGGTTCTAGTAACATGGATGCCAATAATTCCACAACCTCTCATTCCACGTACTTGCCGACATCTTTATATCTCCGACATCAATAATTTCCTTTTCCGGATAAATTATTTGGCCCACTAGTTTTTATATATATCTTTTTTTTCATATGTAACATATGTGGTTGTAATTTAGTTTAAGAAAAACATGGATTAAATTTTGGCATGATGTAAGAAAAAGCCTATTTAAACAACTTCTTATCAAAAACAAAGAATTGACGTTTTTGATACTAGTGTGTATAGGCACTTCGTGCCTACTGGCGAATATTATGTGATACTACATATTCAATTTTTATATATTTCATTTTTTGAATTAAAATGTATTTGTTGTGTTCAGTGTACTTTATATTATATTTTGGTGTGTTTATGATAATATTTAATTTAAGGTGAGATATGAGGTTAATTAATGTATTGGTGGTAGTTTCTTAGGATTATATAGTTTTTTTGTAAAAATTAAATAATGTTAAGGGTAATATAGGAAATGAAAATTACACCATGATGGAAGTTATTTCAAGTTTTGGCTTTATATATAGTATAGATAATAATGTATTTTAAGCTCTTTTACCAAGCTCAACCTATTCACTAACAACCTTGAAAATATGGAAATACAAGTTGAGATACTTGCCAGTATTAAACTTCCAATATTAATATTGAGAAGGAAATGAAGTTTGACAAATTTGTAATATTATTTTATTAAAAATAAATAAAATTTGGACTGTTAAAAAATTCTCTACACCACATATAAGTAGCTGTATTTAGTATAAGACTCTTCAGAATTAGAAATATCTTTTATACAAATATAACTAAGGGTGTGTAGGATCCGACTATATTCGCTAACTCGGTATGGTCTGATCATGATCGAGTCTGAATAGTATCAAATCTTATTGGGTCTATGACTGAGTTTGAATTTAAAAATTAGACACAGTCAATATTTAGGGTTGGGTAGAGACCAAACATGATCGGACCAGATCCATCCCATGGTCACTCACATATAATGATTGTATGTATTTCTATTCAAATACGTACGAAGTGACACTTTTTTGGTCGAAACATCATTGATTCTCTAATTTTTTACCATATATACACGATTAATAATATATACATATCATTATATACGACAGATTAAATATTCATAATAACAAATAATATTGAGAAAACTTTGTCTAAAATAAGTTTGCATGATATTTAATCGAATCTAAAATCGGTATGGATTAAAAAAATGACCCAACCAACATATAGAACTAGGTAAAAACAAACCTTAACGAGTCTCACTCCAACATTTCTCAGCCCTAAATAGTTAATACAACCTTAAAATATGAGATGAGTGAGGTGTGAGACCACACATTTGAAAATGACTCAAACCTTTATCTTCTTATCCCTTTATTCGTGTGATATAAGATTACACCACCCTTACAAGAAAGCAATAATAAAAAAAACCTTAGATGGAATCTTACAACCAAAACCAAAGTACTTCCACACTTGTTATTCCTTTATCAAATTAGTTTATTATTATTGTATCCAATTCTCCATATAACACGTTGAACCTTCTTTCACTCTCTCTATTATTGTTATGGCTTTTTCTGCATCTCTTCGCTCTCCTTCCTATTCTCAGGTTCCTTCCTTTCTCTTTTTTCCTTTACCATTCATCACATATATATATATAAATATATGTATATAGATATATGTATATATGTGTATATTTATGTATATAGATATATGTATATATGTGTATATTTATGTATATAGATATATGTATATATATGTATATATGTGTATATTTATGTATATAGATATATGTATATATGTGTATATTTATGTATATAGATATATGTATATATGTGTATATTTATGTATCTGTATATATGTCCTTAATTACATGTATTTATAGATATAGGTACAGTTAGTTTGAGCTTGAAAATATTTGGTTTTGTAAGTTGCTTTTTCATATAAATCAGAAACTGTATATGGTTAAAACTTAAATAATCAAATTTTTTATAGTGATTTATTGTGCTTGTATTTGTATTTTGGAACGCACCCTTATGCCATGTTTGGTTCAAAGGAAAGGATTTGAACGAAGTGGAGAGGAAGCAAAGGAACATAAGACTTCCCCCAACTTTGCTCAAACCAAACATAGCAAAAGATCATATAAGTGTAATATCAATATATTGGTAGTGTAGAGATTTATATATAGTCGATGTGTCATTCACCATTTATTTGGGTTATGTCTTTTGAAGAATCAATAATAATTAAAAATGAATGATTGTTGATATAATGACAGTGTAAAAAACTCTTATACTTCGTATATATATATATCTTTTTCTCATAAGGTAATTGCATGTTACATATGCTAGAGCCCCATAATATTTGTTTCTTTCTAAAAAAGTAATTAGAAGTTTAAATTTAAGGAGTGATATAATGCACAAGGCAATTAAGTGAAAATGTTATTTTCTAACTCATAGTCTATATATAAGTTATAAGAGAAACAACCTTGAGAGTAATATTGTAATGAAATTATTACTCTTACCTCTTCCTATTTAATATCCAAGTTTGAATTTTTTTAATTCTGATTTAACAACCGCATCTAAAAGTTATAGTGCATGCATTAATTGTTATTTTTCATGTTTAGTTTTATTTAAAAATAATTATTTACTACCGGTAAAAAGGGTATATTTGGAAACAATACAATAAGTGTGAATCAACACAATCATTACATTTGATTTATATTCAATGATGGGTTAAATTGAATGGAATAAAGTCAACATAGAATTGTTTGAAAGCGTATTATGAAATGAAGTGTAACTATAAGTTACATCCTATTTTAAACACTACAACCTACTATAGTTACATTCCACCACATTTATAATAATAACAACCAAGTCTTAATCCATGATGTGAATGAATTTGTACAGTTGTTAGAATTTGTACAATTGTCGGAATTTGAACATATACACACACTTTATGTCGCACAACTTGAACAACTGATTTCTTTTTTGGTGATTAGAATATCAACTTAGAACTCAACAATATTAACGACTAATCAAAAGTTATAAAAATCAAGCTTAAGCATATGGTTCATCAATCTCTGAATATAAATCATGATTTGTAACTGTTTTGTATTCCTTGCAGCTATCTTGCTCTATTAGGTGCAACAAGAAGCATCATATTCACAATAGAATAGATTTTGTGTCAACCAACCTAAGAAAAGGTAGAGGTCATCTTTGGAAGACGGTTAAATCGGTATTGAATGACAATAGGCCTAGTTTTAACAACTACGGAGCAGCCGAATCGACGAGAGTCCTCCGCGAGAGATTGTTCGAGCAGACACAAATGCTGGAACATCAGATGGTGAATGGAGCAAGAGGAGAGTATTTTCGTGATCAAGAGGTTCGACTCGGTTTCAACCTTCGAATTCTGGAGTCGGATCTTCAGGCTGCACTTACATCTTTGAAGAAGAAGGAAGAGCACCTGCAAGAAGTTGAGAGGATGGTTTTGTTAGAGAATAATAAATTGAACCTTACAAAGGAGGAGTTAGCGCGACAAGAGTCGAAAATTGCGTCTACTCGCTCTAAGTATGAGAAATTGGAAGAGGAGATGAATGAGGCTAGTGTTAACTTGGTTTCTCAAGGTAGTCAGATGGAAGAAGTGAAACTCCGGCTTAGGGAACAAGATCAAGAGATTGCTACTTTCCGAATCGCAATAACTTTGAAGGAAGAGGAAATGGAGAAAATGAAGATTGATTTGGAAAAGAAGAGCCAAGAAGCTGCTTATGTTAATTCCGAACTTAACGATAAGGCTCGGCTTCTGAATGAAGCGAATGAAGTTATGAACAAACAAGAAGTTGAGCTTCAAGAATTGCGTAAAGTTGTCGAAGAAAAAGAAGAACAATTACACGCTTCTTTGGCTCAAAGGAAACTTGAAGAAGAAAAGATGAAGGATGCAGAGGGCATGTTGGAAAAGCAGGTAATGGAATGGCTTTTGGCACAGGAGGAGTTGAAGAGACTTAGAGATGATGCTTCAAGACATACACATGAGAGTAACGAAACTCTCGAAGATTTCGGACGGGTGAAGGCGCTTCTCAATGATGTGAGGTCGGAGTTAGTTTCTTCTCAGCAATCGCTTGCATCTTCTCGAAACAGAATTGAAGAACAAGAGCGGTTATTGGAAGAGCAACTGGCTGAACTTGTAGAACAAAGGGAAAGTGTAATGTCATACACGGAAAGCTTGAAAAATGCTCAAATAGAAATGGAGAGTGAAAGAGTGAAACTTAGGATTGCAGAGGCTCGAAACGAAGATCTCGAATGGGCTCTATCAATGGAAAACGCGCTTGTGAAGGAGTTACAAGAGGAATTGAAAAAAGAAAGAACTTCTTTGCAGCAAGCAGTGCAAGAGTTGTCTTTACTGAAAGAGGAATTAGAGAAAAAAAGTGCTGAATATGGAGAATTGGGTGAAGTTCTTCGTGTCAAAGAGTCGCAACTTGTCGATGCTAAGCTACAAATACAACATTTGAAATCCGAAAAGGCGTATCTTCAGGTTATGTTGGAAGAGAAAGACTTGGAACTTTCTGATGCTAGGAAGATGCTGGTGGAATTAAACCATGAAATATATGATCTTAAGATGCTTATGAACAATAAAGAAACACAACTTATTGATGCAACCAATATGCTGAAGGAGAAAGATGAGCATGTGAAGATAATCGAAAGCAAGCTAAACGATACAAACTTGAAGGCTTTTGAGGCTGAAACTGCAGTCGAATGGATTTTAGAGCTTACAAACAAACTCGTTTCTTCCATTAAGGATGAAGAATTTAATTCATTAAGACCAAAAGTTGAAACAGGCAATGATCTACTCGAACAACTAATGGAGGAGCCTACTAATGAAATGACATGGCTACAAAAACGACTCGAGAATGAGCTCGAGCTGACCAAAGAAAACTTGAAAACAAAGGAAATGGAAGTTCTTGCTGCACATAGGGCTATAACAATAAAAGATGAGGAGCTTAAAGCGACTCGTGAAAGATTGGACGCGAAAGATGAAGAGTTAAAAAAAGCAAGAGCAAATTTAACCGATGTGACCAATCTTAAGAGACTACATTCTTCAGTGAGGGAGAGAATCAATGAGAAAAGCATAGGAGAATTGGATGTTGAGAAGCTCGAGCTCGAAGTAGCTCAACTTGAAGCTGAAGCTGCTACTAGTGCTCTACATAAACTTGCTGAAATGAGCATACAACTTTTCAATAAGGCTATTCAAAGTGTTGAAGCTAATAACTATATCAACATCATGCCAAATAATGTTAATAACACCAATTTGGCCTCAAATATCAATTTCACTATGATAAAAACAGGCGTTGTTAGAATATCAGCTTTGACAGAACAACTTGTGAGGGAAGCTGGTATTGTTGTTGTAAACTAGAAGATATAATGAAGAAGCTTTTCGTGAAAAGCCATTGCAAGCAAACTTTAACATTTTCATTTATTTTGCAAGATATGTACATAGGTCAAAATATATTTACTTGTATATGTATTAGTTACATTTATAGTGTATTTGTTTTAGACAACATAAGTTAAATCAATATATTTTCATTATATTAATTGGAATGTATAACACATGAATCCAAAAATGGATGTATTTACTTTATTGTTAAATGTATTTTTGGTATTTGAAAGGTTACCGAAATTTGGTTCTAGTTATATTTTTTCATGTTTTGATCCTAATATGTTCCAAAAATATGATTTATTCCCTAGTGTAGAAATAAAGCAATTAGGATACAAAAAGATATATTAGATGGGAAAAAGTCCAATGCTTATAACATTCATCACCTTGATGAAACGTGTTATGATGAACTCTTTCAATAATGCTTTTAACGTGCTGAAGTTTCTTGGGAAAAAAATTAAACTATTTTGCAGGAAGTGCTTGTATCTAGGGTTTTTAAGTGTTTAGGTTCATAACAAGAACTAAATCTAACCTAAATTATATATATATATTTTGGATCCAATAATAATTGATTTAGTTTTTGAGTTTGTCTTTGATAGTAACTAAACCATATCCTACAATTAAAAGAAGTAATAACAATCACATTATTATGACATTTTACTAATACTTTATAGACTACATACGAACACACATAAAACTTATGAACACTCTATAGACTACATGCGAATACATAAAATACATGAACACTTTATAAACTATATGAGAAAAAATAAAACACATGATTCTCAATCTCATTTAGTTACTGCTTGTTACCGTAGCTCGCAACAATTCTGAATGACACGAAATAATCCTTACTGGTTGAGTCACGACCAATCGCTCTCTTTAAGACATTTTGTGGCACTGCCAAAATTGTACAAGCACACTATTAACCACGCCGTCCCCAGGATAAAATAGTCTAGTTCTCTATTATACGATGTCTTACTACACTGTAAGAATTAATCTCGAATACATCCACAATATGACTACGAGTACAAATTCACGAATTCCCACAGTATGGTTGCTTGTGCCAATTATATTTTCCACAATATTGACTAAGAATGTCAGTTCTCAAAATTCTCAGTTTAACTACCTGTGCCAATTCTCAAGTGTCACAGAAAGAAAGGGGGAGAAGGTTGTCAGAAATGCGTCGGCGAAATATAAGGGGGAGAAAGAGAAGTTGTGAGGTAAACACCTTCAACTTGGTGCGAATTGTAATGTGGGGAGGATGCCTCTATTTATAAACTGAGGCCTCCAACGACTCCCCCATCCGATGGTGTAAAAGATCAAATGACTATATGTAGGGATGGCAAAAAAACCCGTACCCGCGGGTAAAACCCGTACGGGCACGGGTACGGGTCACAAACGGGTACCCACGGGTATTATAAATGAGTTTTTAAAAATACCCGTAGTATATACGGGTGGGTACGGGTATTATGGTACCCGTACCCGCGGGTACCCGTTATTATATGATTAATATATTATATTTAATTAAAATAAAAAATATATTATTCTAACATTTATTACACTATGTATATTTTTTCCTTTTACTTTGTTTACATGTTTTATTGAGTCTGGTGGTGAAACACTCTACAAATATTATTACATGTGTAAAAACACACATGTTTTACAAAGAAAATATATATATTTTTGTTAAAAAATGAGATAAAAAAATCACACAAATGGAAACTACCAATAAATTTAGCATTTTTGTCAAATATTCAATCAAACGCTAAAAAAATAATTAAGTTTCATCTTATTTAAAACACAATTTAAGTAAAAAGTTAAAAAATTATTTATAATAGAGAAACCCGCGGGTACCTGTTGTACCCGCGGGTACCCAGAAATACCTGCAAATACCCGCTCACGGGTACCCGTACGGGTAAGGGCGGGTATGGGTATTACTCTTCTATTTTGAAACGGGTAGCAGGTAGCTACTACCCGTGCCCGCCCGTGCCCGTTGCCATCCCTAACTATATGATCCAATGGTGCAATATATTATCACCCAACGCCTCTATTACCAACGACTCTATTTTAAATGCGTGTGTTGACTTGGTCAACACAAGGTCCAAGCCAAAATAGCCCAAAATAAAATAAATAAATATTTATTTAAAAAGAATGTTGGGCCTGAACACGAGCCGAGTCGGCCGGACGACAAAGGAGGTGGTGGCGGTGGAGGTGCACGCGTGCGTGTGTATGTGTGGAGATGTTTTGTTTGTATGATTTCTCACCCACTCACAAAACTCATTGTACCCCTTGGGGAACACTCCAATGATGCAACTTAAGGCTTATAAAGCCTTTCAACTTCTCTCCTCAAAGTAATGTGAGACTAGTGAGTTTTTTCATTTCACAAACCCAAAAGTCACAAAAAATGACCACATTAATGTGCGTTAAAAACCACGTCAAAACTTCATTCTTTCAACAAATCCCAACAATTCTCCACTTGAAATTAAAAAACGATTTCCGGGAATTTCTGTGGTCTCAATAAAATTGTGCATAAACAAAGGTGTCATGCGACTTGAACCTTTGCATAGTGAATAAGATCTAGATTTTACTAGAGTTCTCGTAGTCTTGAACTCTATCTCCAGCATCAAACCACACATAACCTTTTCAAAGGTGTATTCTGTAAAGCTTGTGCGTACCTATTTTTTGCAGATTGTCATGGGTAACCATTTTTCCATGCATGATCCTCCATGAAATGAAAGATTTAGAAGGAGGGATTGCCAAGGACTGAATCTGCTTACACCAGTTTAATTTAATTGAGGGAGTAATGACATAATTGAAGGCTGCCTTAGAGGTAAGCTCCCCATCAATGGAGTTATGCCAAACTAGTCTGTCCAGATTGTTTGATCTGGTGATGTTGGTTATTTTGGTAGTGAGATCAGAGAATAACATTTTGAGAGGCCCTGAGATTAGCCATTTTGAATCCAGCAAGAAATCTACCACCTTTGCTTGCAGAAAAGGTGCAACTCTTGAGGAATGCCAATGGAGTCAACCAAAGGATCACCAATCTAATTGTCCCTCTAGAAGTTTATCTTTTTACCATCTCCCACCAACCAGATTGAGTTCTCATTTACTCCAGACCAATTTTCCTTAATACCATGCCAAATTGATGACTTGAAGTACCTGATTGAAGGAGATATACTATTACCAAATATGTCTTTATTGAACATTGCCCATTCATGATTGGAGGTCCTCATGACCCAAGCTAGCTTTAACAAAGCAACCTTATTCATCTTCTTTAGAGATCTTATTCCCAAGCCAACTTCGTCTTTAGGAGAACAAACTTTATGCCAAGCTATAGTGACCATTTTCCTCACCCCAACATATCCTGCCCCTATGAAATTTCTCATACTTCTGTCCATATAGATTAGGAATTTCATATGCCACTTATAGATATGGAAGCTATATACTAGTATGCTTTGAATTATTGACCTCACCAGCTCAACTCTGCCCATGATGGATAAAGATGAGCCTTTCCAAGTAGCCAATTTAGTTATGATTTTGTCTGTTATAGGCTACAAGTGAATCTTCTTTGGTCTGCCCTTAAAGAAAGATACTCCAAGTTAGTTGAAAGGAAGACTCCCTAATGAAAAAGCTAGATAAGATGAAATGGAAGCAATTCTTCTAGGATTTGAATTTGTAGTGTAGAATTTATACTTATCTTGGCTCATTTGTTGACTAGATGCTTGAGCATAGTCCAATATTAAATTCTTGAGGCAAAACAACTCCCTTTTTTTATCCCTTACAGAAGATTAAAATGTCATCAACATAAAGAACATGGCTACGGGGTTGAAGCCTACTTTTACTAGATATTGTGCTGAGTTTGTTGTTTCTAACTAGTTTCATGATCCCTCTACTTAACACATCTTCAGCAAGGGAAAACAACATGGGAGAGAGGGGGCCCCCTTGCTTAACACCTCTACTACAATTGATGAAACCAACATTTTCCCATCAACATATATGAACAGCCTAGCCGAGTGAAGGATGACTCTAATCAGTTAGTGAATTTCTGGTTGAAACCAAAAACCTGAAGAGTGTCTAATATGAAATTCTAATCCATTGTGTCAAAAGCCTTCTTAATATCAAGTTTGATAGCAAGGTTACCTTCAAAGGTCTTATGATCCAGCAAATTGATTACCTCATAAGCTTGACAAATACAATATTGTATCTTCCTATCTTTTATGAAACACCTCTATTGATGGGAAATAATCCTAGGAACAATAATAACTAACCTATCAGCCATAAGTTTAGTTATAATCTTAAACTAAAAGTTAGCCAAGGCTATGAGTATGAATTCCTCAATTTTTTCAGCACCTTGGGTCTTTGGAATCAAAATTACATTGTTGGAGTTTATGTTTGGCATCAACTAACTTTGGTGAAAAAATTGTCTAACCGAATTACACACTTCAAGAAAGACCAAGTTCCAAAAGCTTTGAAAAAATCACCCACCAAATCCATGAGGGCCAGGTGCCCCATCACCATTCATAACAAAGACTGCTTCATTAATTTCCTCATTTGAAGGTATTTTGGTTAGCAAGATGTTTTCAACCTCAATTACCAAGCTAGGAATCACAGATTGGATTAAGTTGTTAGGAGAGGTATTGTTTGAAGAAGCAAAAAAATCAGTACATAAGTTTAGCACATGAGCAACAATGCCTTCTTGACTAGATAGGATAATATCACCAACTTTAAGCATAAATATTGATTTTGTAGTGTGTCTAATCTTTGTCACCTTGTGAAAGAGTCTAGTATTTATGTGCCCTTGAGAATGGAAATTAATTCTAGCTTTCTCCTTTCAAAAGACCTATTTCATGATAAGAGCTATCATTAACTCAAATTTAGCTATATCTTCCTGATCAAGTAACTCCTGGTTGGGGCCAAATTTACTAATGTAGTTTTGAATTGTGTATACATTCTTCTTTGCCAATTGAACTCTTAGGTGCACATTCCCAAAGACATTGGTTTTCCAAACTTTTAAATCTTTCTTCATATTCCTCAGCTTTTGAGAAAGAACAAACATAAGACAACCCATAACTACAGTTTTCATACTATCCTCCATAAGTCTTTTGCAGTCTGCATTTTGAAGCTACATCGCATGAAATATGAATGGAGTAGATCTAGTATTATTTTGTAAGGATGAATGAAGTAGAAGAAGGCGGTGATCAGAAGCTAATCTTGGAAGAGTGCAACAAGAGATCTTCAATGTAGGACCATGGACTAGGTTTAGCAGGCATGATATTATGCAAATCATCCCAGAGAATCCTTCTATGTAATAAATTATTATTGGCATAAACAACACAAATGCAAAAATTATGATTCTCTAATCCAACTTCTATAGCTATATTCTGGTCTGAATTGACCAAAACATTCAGAGTTATATCAATGTTACACATGACCCATAAAAAGAGTAATAGGTTACCTATATTATTAACCATAAAATGCTTTAAATTCATGTTCCACCAGACATTTAGACTGACCGAGTCTGAGGGGATCATAGACTAAGTAATAAACACCAACTTTGGCTTATTTGACAAAAAAGGTTCTTTAAAAATAATCTTGTATTTAGATTTTCAAAACCCTTACAATTCAAATATAACACTTTCATTTGGAACTCTTAAGGTAGCCACCCCTGCGGGTATGATACACTTTCCCATTGTTGCTCATTTTTTCAGCTTTTCATTTTGAGATTTTGTGATTACTGGGGTGAAGGCCCCATCCACCTCCTCTCTTACATTTTCATCTTCCCAAAGCCTCCAAATAATTCTCTTGTCATTAGCAGCCACAAGGTTTACTAACTCCGTTGTTTATTGCACAATTAAATTGCCACTTGTAGACTTATTAGAGTCATCCTCATCAGATGAAGAATCCCCTCCACTAGCAATAGTGTTTTCCTCCAAGGTTTGTCTTTGGTCCATTACAATAGAATGTATTTTTCGAAAAAAAACTACTATCTAGAATGTCACATCTGACATTCTAGTGCAACATATGGTGTTTAAAAATTATGTGGTGATTCCTTTTACAAAAAGTTAAGAGATTCTTAATGGAGTCAATTTTTCTATGTCATGATATATATCTTGGTGAAACAATATTTTTGAAAGTTTTTTAAGCTTGTATTATGGTCTAACTAATCTAAGAAATGAATATACGATTAAAAACATGTTTTCTATACCTTCCTTTCCCCTTTTTCCTTTATCCCATTTTCAACACTTTTCTAACATGATATTCAAATAGTAAGAAGACCTAGTGGGTTGTAATATGGTTTTATGATGGATAAATACCTTAAATCAAGGTGATAATCTTCCACGTTGAGTAAATGCCTTAGCTTAGTTGATGATTGAACAACAAAGAGCATCAATTAGGGAAAAATCTAATTAGTTCATTGAAATATAAATGTCTTATACAAAACAATTGAAGAATATTTTCTAATATGATATTACAAATAAAATTAATGTAATAACACTTAAGCTTATATATTCTCTTTCAACATCAATAAAATATAAAAAAAGACAATTTAGTGCAAGTGGCTCTTTATTTGCAATCATACATATATGAAATCTCACATTCACAAGTAAAGATGTTATTTTTAGAAGTTAAATTCATAAACTTTAGAACACAAAACACACAACTTTATACATGGGTTGATATTGACTCAAACTATATGATAATAATATAAACTTATTAAAGAAGGGGAATTAACAAACTAAACCAGAAATGTACTTTGCAACCTGAAAGGATTTATGAGTATAGAGGTTTATTTAAGTTTTTTAACCTCAAAATTATGGATTCTTTTTGAAATAAGGTCGTAGACTTTTTATTGATCTCGATTTTGGTTCAGACCCTTCCCTCTAACTTCACACATTGCCATGCTCATGTCCATAAGTGTCCTCCTTATGGTGCCATATGTTGCATCACGTGTGTAAGTAATTAATTAAGTTCAAATAAAAAATAAAAAAATTTCGTACATTATATAAAATATTCCATTATATATATTCATTAATAAATGTTAATTTCCCTCACTTTTAACATATATAACTATTTATCTTTCAATGGAAAATAAAATATAGTCAACATTTTTTTAAGGTTTTGTGTAAAGTGGGCAAAGACAAAATAGATGATAGATAAATTAAACTTCTCATCATTTTATTTCCATCATATGACCCTTAATTATTCGATCATAAGTATAGTTTTCACCCTAATGGAAGAAAAGAAACTATATCTCATGGAAAACAACAACATTCTTTAATATCAGGAAGGCATTTTCCAGATCTGTGGCCATTTTCCTTGCAAACTCTATCACACTCAGAGCTATCAAATGTCATAATGTAATTATTAATTATTCTATATATTTAATTAATTGTCATTAATCAAATGTCATAATGTAATTACTAATTTGAATTTCATTAAAAAAATGAATTAGTAATAAAATATTATATCTTCCACAACGTTTCCTTAAGATTGCATTGTGGAACACTTACCTTATTTATATTTGAATGTGGAGTTCTCCCATAATGTTTCCTTAAGGTTGCATTGTTGGTTAGATATCATTGACAGTGTCATCTTCACTATGCGTTGTTGATTAGGTATCATTGACAACGACGTCGTAATTATGCACTGTTGAAGATACTATCAGACTCTAAATAATTAAAATGGTCTCACATTCTAACACATTCATCAGCAATCTCAATATTCATTTACTCAGCAACGAAAGGCATTACTCTCAAATCGACCTCGAAAATCATTCAACCCCAAAATCATTCACTCATTCAACACCGAAAATCATTCACACATTTTACATGAAAATCATTCAACACCGATTTCGAAAATCCTTTACTCGTTTAACCTCAAAATCATTATTCATGCATTCATCACCGAATTGAAAGTGAGTTTTTCATATGGTTATTTGCCTTTTTAATTACATTATATTTAGCTTGTATTGAGTTATAAATATTTTCCTTATAAATGATTGAAAATGATTTCACTCATTTAGCTTGTATTGAGTTGGAGTTTCCGAGTTCTGACTCATTTAGCTTACATTATGAGTTAGGGTTCCCCCATTTTTAATTATATAATAATGCATTTGCTCTGCTTGGTGAGCTTAACTCCAAGCTTTAGGGATTTATGCTCATTATATTTTTTTCTTAATAGAAAATGGATTGAAAATGGATGAGTGCCAATCGATTGACGAATGAGTATGAAGAAGGAATGAAATCATTTGTTAGGTTTGCAATTGAGAATGCTGAAAACCCTAATATAATTGTATGTCCTTGCTTAAGATATTGTTACTCAAACCGAATTACTCCAAATGAGTTAAAAGTTCATTTAGTGTGTTAGGGTATTGGTCAAAGTTACACATTTTGGACAAGACATGGTGAGACAAGAGACATAATGGATTGTGATGATTAAATGCATATGCAAGACAACTACACAAATGCATATGAAGACGATTGTTTTGAGGAAATAGAAAACGTTGTCGAAGAGGATCTTCAGGATTGTTCTGAGATGTTTCAGCCGTTGATAAGTGATGCTGAGAAACCATTATATGACGGTTATACTAAATTCACAAGATTGGAAGCAGTGTCAAGGTTGTATAAGTTGAAATCTGTTAATGGATGGACAGATAAGAGTTTCACCAACTAGCTTGCACTTCTGAAGGATATGTTGTCGAAAGATAATGTGTTCCCTTCTCGAACCTATGATGCAAAACAAATGTTATGTTCCATAGGCATGAACTATACTAGGATACATGCTTGTGAAATGATTGCATCTTATTTTTTAATGAGTATGATTCATTAAAGTTTTGTCCTAAAAGTAATGCATCACGATATAAGAAGGAATACTCGATTCCCGAAAGGTTGTATGGTATTTTCCCATCAAAGCAAGATTGAAGCGTATGTTTAGCAATACCAAGGATGCAAAGAAGTTGACATGACATGATGAAGAGAGGATTAAAGATGGCATCCTACAGATTCTCCTCAATGGAGACAAATTGATCACGACTATCCTAGTTTTGGTCAAGAATCAAGAAATCTACACCTTGCATTGTCAATGGATGGAACTAACCCACATGGTGTTCAAAGTTGCTCCCACAGTAAAAAAAAATGTTAATTTATTATATATATTCATTAATAAATGTTAATTTCCCTCACTTTTAACATATATAACTATTTATCTTTTAAAATTTTGTTGATATTAATTTTGCAACCAAACCTTTATATTCATATCGAGCTTCTCGAGCGGGGTATAGAGGAATCGAGGAAAAAATTGTAAGTATTGTTAATTTGTAAGCACATTATTAATTATGTTTTGTATGCATATATATCTAATTACATTATCATTGGTTATGTTTTGTTAGTTGGAGAACAAAAGCGATACACCTATGATTCTACATGGAGTAGAACTCGATTTTCTATGGGTGGGTGCCCGTAAGAACAAGGATGGTATCGTCGATAATGAGGAAGTTTAAGAAGCGGCACGACATGTTGTAAGTGCTTAATTTTTAATTATACATAATTTCCATATTTTATTTATCAAAATGTGATTAATTAACATTATGTTTTTATTGATTTTCCAGGTTGCCCTAAAAGAAAATGAGGCAAACCTGGATAGTCGCATAATACTTGACAAGGCACTAGGACTGCCTATTGACTCTGGTCGTATCCGAGGTATAGGATTTGGAGTTAGCTAGCGGACATTTGTACCCCATCCAAAGCGTGCAACCAAAGCCCAAATGTGGCAGGTTCAAAATCAACTAGATGGCCTCAAGCAACGGTTCAACAAATTTGAGCAATCAATGAAGGAGAAGGAAGTTGAGTGGCAACGACTAGCTAGTAATGCTGACATTGTTCCTTCAACCGTCAATGAGAGTTGCACACCTACACCTTACAACATTCTCATTTTGATTCCCATTTCTCAGGTAATTTAGTTAACTTATTTTAATTTAGTCGTAATTATATGTTATAACTTACATACTGGGATTCAGTTCTTGCAAAATTTTCCTAGATACCTCAACTAGCCGAGTAGTGGGTGTTGGGAAAAAGCACAAGTATGTTGATGCTATGCTGGATAGTGCATGTATCCCACGCCGTCATGTGAAGGTGTCGATTGACATTGCAATCGATGATAATGTGTTGCTGTCAATTCCTCTCAAAGAGGATATCTTCATAGTCGGAGGGGCTATAGGCACTTTTGTGGCTTGGCCAGTAGACCTTGTTTAAGTAATTCCTCCTAAGTTATGATTTTTCACCTTATGCTCACTCATATTATATATATATATATATTGATCTATAATTGATATGTTTTTATTGAATATTTCAGGAAAATGTATATTCCGCCCCCAGTAGCACCCAAAAGTCTAAGTCATCTTCGGGGGATGTAAGCTCAAAGCCATATATTGGGGATGTAAGCTCCAAGAAGACTACCAACTACTGTACTTAGCTGTTGGAGCTTGTATAGAAGTTAGGAGATGATATGATAATTATATCAATTCCCAAGGTAGTCTTTGGGGATGAAATTGATGAATATGTTGGCATCACTAAAGTCCGGGATGTATATAAACGTGATTGTATAGGTGCAACTGCTGTATGTATATATATGATGTAAATTATGTTTTCTTAACTTCTCACTTTTGCATGACGGTGTGTTATAATTAACTAATATTTGTGTTAGGTACTTGTATGAAAATTTTATTAAGGTAAATTAGGAAAATATGATGTTCATATCCCACAACTTACCGCGTTGGTGTTGGGTGACAAAAATGAGATTGGGAAAAATAGAACGAATTACAGATAATCTCCTCCATCCTAAAAATGATGCAGATTTATTTCTTGCACCTTTTAATATCGGGTGGACATTTTTTAATTGTCTTTTATATTTCTTTCTTTAGTATGTTTGTTGTGCTTAATATTTCCTGACCATGTACATATGTTTTGTTAGGCCTCATTCGGTTTTGGTTGCCATCAATCGGGTCAATTAAGAAATATACTACTTTGTCTCATTGGCACATGGTGATATGAACAACTACCCCACTATGAAAGAGATGTTTTCTAGATAAGTGGACTACTCAGGTAAACTTTTAGTTACACTTACACTTTCATTTTTTGTTTAGTAATTAAGTACATTTTCTATTGTTTAGTGCGGTGAGAGTTTATAGAAGCTGTAATCGTACTAGAAACAAGATACCAAATCCCAAAATCAGGTGGACTCGTATAAAGGTATTGGCACAAATCATCTCAAACACTTATATGTTTAAAAACCAACTAATGTTATACTTATATGTTTACTTCATTTTAATTGTAGGCCCCTTACCAAACAAACCAGATAGATTACGACTATTATGTGCTGAAATTCATGAAGGAGATCATTAAGCAATGACCAACTAATGCAATCAAGATTGATGTCAAATCATATGCAAATCAACCATATTAGAGAACAATGATCAAACTTTGTACTTATTTATGTTGACAAATCATAGCAAAATGTATAGTAGATTAGTTTTGCACAGATTGTAGCTTAGAGAATTCAATGTAATGTATATGATTTGGTCTATACAATTCCTATGTAATTAATGTAGCACAAATTGTAGCTTACGGAATTTAATTCAATGTAAATATTACAATGTAATTATTGTTTAATATATAAATTCAGTTGTGTTCCTATATTCATTTTGTTGTTATGTTCTGTTTCTGTATGCCCTCATGTTAATTTCTGTTGTGTGCGTAACTGTGTAGAATTAGGAATAATGGTCTTCAACAATGTTTTTTTATTGCATTGTCGTTATAACCATACAGCAATGTTTTTTTAATAATACATTGTTGATTACATTTCATTCAACAATGCATTCAATAAAAAGGTTGTTGAGTACTTATCTCTCATTTATTTTCTTTAAGCTATACAAAAGTACATTCGGTAAGAAGCGCTATCGATATGATAAACAAAACTATTTCGTCTACACTTAATCGCTTAACACATGCTTTATTGATTAATTGTTTGAATGATATTTATTGTCATTATTAATTGTTCTATATATTTAATTAATTGTTATTAATCGAATGTCATAATGTAATTACTAATTTGAATTTCATTAAAAACAATGAATTGGTAAAAAAATGTTATATCTTCCACAACGTTTCCTTAAGATTGCCTTGTGGAACACTTACCTTATTTATATTTGAATGTTGAGTTCTCCCATAGTGTTTCCTCAAGGTTGCGCTGTTGATTAGATATCATTGACAATGTTATCTTCACTATGCGTTGTTTATTAGGTATCATTGACAACGATGTCGTAATTATGCTATGTTGAATATACTATCAGACTCTAAATAATTAAAATGTTCCCACCTTCATCAACAATCTCAACATTCACTTACTCAGTAGCGAAACGCATTTACTCAGCAGCGAAACGCATTTACTCTCAAAATCGACCTCGAAAATCATTCAACCTCAAAATCATTCACTCATTCAACACCAAAAATCATTCACTCATTTTACATGAAAATTATTCAACACCGACTTCAAAAATTCTTTACTCGTTTAACCTCGGAGTCATTATTCACCCATTCATCACCGAATTGAAAATGAGTTTTTCGTATGGTTATTTGCCTTTTTAATTACATTATTTTTAGCTTGTATATTTTTTTTAAGCATAAATCTCTAAAGCTTGTATTTAGCTTGTATTGAGTTATAAATATTTTCCTTATAAATGAGTGAAAATGATTTCACTCATTTAACTTGTATTGAGTTGGGGTTTTCGAGTTCCGACTCATTTAGCTTACATTATGAGTTAGGGTTCCCCCATTTTTAATTACATAATAATGCATTTGCTCTGCTTGGTGAGCTTAACTCCAAGCTTTAGGGATTTATGCTCATTAAATTTCTTTCTTAATAGAAAATGGATCGAAAATGGATGAATGTCAATCGATTGACGAATGAGCATGAAGAAGGAGTGAAATCATTTGTTAGGTATCCAATTGAGAATACTGAAAACCTTAATAGAATTTTTTGTCATTGCTTAAGATGTTGTTACTCAAACCGAATTACCCCAAACGAGTTAAAAGTTCATTTAATGTGTCACGGTATTTGTCAAAGTTACACATGTGGACAAGACATGGTGAGACGAGAGACATTATGGATTGTGATGATGAAATGCATATGAAAGACAACTATACAAATGCATATGAAGACGATCGTTTCGAGGAAATGGCAAACGTTGTCGAAGAGGATCTTTAGGATTGTCCTGAGATGTTTCAGCGGTTGATAAGTGATGCTGAGAAACCATTATATGATAGTTATACTAAATTCACAAGATTGGAAGCAATGTCAAGGTTGTATAAGTTTAAATTTGTTAATGGATGGACAGATAAGAGTTTCACCAACTTGCTCGCACTTCTGAATGATATGTTATCGGAAGATAATGTGTTCCCTTCTCGAACCTATGATGCAAAGCAAATGTTATGTTCCATAGGCATGGACTATACTAGTATACATGCTTGTGAAAATGATTGCATCTTATTTTTTAATGAGTATGCTTCATTAAAGTTTTGTCCTAAATGTAATGCATCACAATATAAGAAGGAAGACTCGATTCCTAAAAAGGTTGTATGGTATTTTCCCATCAAAATAAGATTCAAGCGTATGTTTAGCAATGCCAAGGAGGCAAAGAAGTTGACATGACATGATTAAGAAAGGATTAAAGATGGCATCCTGTAGATTCTCCTCATTGGAGAAAAATTGATCACGGCTATCCTAGTTTTGGTCAAGAATCAAGAAATCTATGCATTGCAGTGTCAACGGATGGAATTAGCCCACATGGTGTTCAAAGTTGCTCCCATAGTAAAAAAAGAAGTTAATTTATTATATATATTCATTAATAAATGTTAATTTCCCTCACTTTTAACATATATAACTATTTATCTTTCAATGGAAAATAAAATATAGTCAACATTTTTTAAAATTTTTGTAAAAAATGGGCAAAGACAAAATAGATGATAGATAAATTAAACTTCTGATCATTTTATTTCCATCATATGACCCTTAACTATTTGATCATAAGTATAATTTTCATCATAATGGAGAAAAAAACTGTATCTCATCAATAACAACAACATTCATTAATATCAGGAAGACATCTTCCATATCTGTAGCTCTTGCTCTGGCAAAGTTTATCACACTCGGGGTCATCAAATGATGGTCCACATTTTAATCCAAGACAATCATGTGCGTTTGTACCTAAAATACAACATTACACATTTCAATTAAAATCATAACAAATAAAATTTCATGCAAAATTTTATAAAGATAAAATCTATTATTTTCTTTCTTTTGTTACATACCATGCCAGAATTGCATTACAATGAAGGCCACAAAGATAATTCTGAAGAGATTCATGTAGACAATTGTGCGAGTAATAGCCATTTCTATATTGCTTTACACAATTACCTACAAGGCTGTATGTATCTTTATATACATCGAAATGGCTAAGACAAAAGGAAAGTTTTTAACAAGTTATGTAGTCATAATGAAAACAAAAATAAAGTATTAAATCCTGGTATGTGGGATCTGATATATTAATAAAATAATATTATAATGAAATATTATAAATTATTTTTATTGATAAAATATTGATTTCTAAATTTTTTTAATTAAGTAAAAGATCTACTATTGATTTGACAAACCTTTATAGAAATAATTTACTATTGATTTAAGTATAAGATCTACAATTTCTACATATTTCTTAAATATTTCTAGAAATTTGACAAACTTTTATTTGATCTACTATTTGATTTTATAATCTCCTTCATATTAAGTAAAAGATTTGACTGATTGAGTTTGTTTGAAGAAAATACATTATATTCTTATATGTGTTCTATTTAATCATTTTTTATAAAAATAGTTTTAGAACTAAACAAGAAGTACATGTGTCATACTTTTAATGATTGAAGGAGATAAGTTATATTTTATTATGAGAAATACTTTATTCTCTTAATTAGTTTATAGATAGAAGCAAAACATCATAACCATTCAAATACTTCAAGGATAAAAAGTAACACATTTCAACCATTATTTTAGCCTTGATACGATTTGTTATTAAAAATAGTTTTATTTTATTACTAATAAAGATTAAAAGAAAAGATATGAAATTCTAGTGAATATTGGTTATCAAAGGAATTTGTTGACATGTAATTAGTTATTTATTTTTTCATATATATTATTTTAATCGTTTTTAATCATTCATTATTTCAAAGTTTTTTATTAATCATGTTATTTTTGAGAGAGTAGGAGAAAAACATACATCATCATTGTAGTTTTTCTCACTTCAAGAGACGAAAGAAACAATACTACTTGTCAAGACTACTTTAACTAGAGGAGAGGATGGAAATATAATTTCAGTGACTATCATCCACTTAACATTTTAATAGATCACATATTTAAAATAATACTTTTACAAATTAACTAATTATTCAAAAGTTAAAGAAACAAATAAAATAAGAAATATTACTTGCAATTATTATGTTGCACGGAAAAAAAAGGATTTGACGTCAGCACATGCAAAGGGGAGAATGATATGGAACTAGAAAGTTACGTAGGATCCTATGTAGGAATGTTGAGGGAGTGACATTAAACATGATATTCACATTAAATGGTTCAACTTTAGTAACATCTCGGTTTTGTTGGAAAGAATTTTCAACGCCGGTTTACTAATATGAATTTAGTATTTTAATACAAGTAATAATGAGTGATATTTATTTATGTTTTCCTTTATTAATTGAACTACTTCATTATGGAAGGTTGGTAAAGAATAAATAAATAAAGCAATAAATAGTTAGTTGCAGAATTTAAGTGATAGAAAATAAATATTAGTTATGTAAAGTAAATGACTGAAAAATAAAAGTTAGGAGTTAGATCACTCATTATGAGTGTTTCTTTTTCCTTTTCACAAAGATAAAATTTATGAATTAAATTGCACTTTGATTCCACAGTTTTTTCTTTGTCAACAAATAAAATTTATAATTTAACACTTTACTATTTTACACTTGCATCTCTTTCAAGATTCAATTATAGTATAATATAGGGTTATGTCGAACCACGAGGAATTGCCTAATAGAAATGTGCTCATACTTTGTATATTTTATCACAAGTAAGAAAGTAACATATAAAGTTGTTTTGTGATTTTATGAACTAAGAAACATTAAAAAGTAAAGAACTAACTATTTTCAAATTCAACAGTGTAAAATTGATTTGAAAGATGAAATTATTTCTTGACTCAAATGATTTTGAAAACATTACAAGTTATGTGTTATACTTTCGATTAATTCCATACATCATTTCTAAATCCTTTATCTAGTGTTCTATAATGATAAGATGATTTTCAAAGAGGTATTGCTTGTCACAATTTCCTACCAGACTATATGTATCTTTTAATATGCAGTCAAAATGAAAACAAAAATAAAATATTAAATCCTGGTAGGTGGGATATGATATATTAATAAAATAATATTATAATGTAATATTATCAATTATTTTTATTGATAAAACATTGATTTCTAAATATTTCTTAATTAAGTAAAAGATCTACTATTGATTTGACAAACGTTTATAGAAATAATCTACTATTGATTTTAAGTCAAAGATTTTTTATTGATTTCTAAATATTTCTAAAAATTTGACAAACTTTTATTTATCTACTATTGATTTTAAAATCTCCTTCACATTATGTAAAAGATTTGACTGATTGAGTTTGTTTTAAGAAAATAAAGCATCTCTTGATATTAAGAGATAAATCTCCTTCACCATTAAAATTATAACATGTGTTCTATTTAATCATTTTCTACAAAAATATTTTTAGAACTAAACAAAAAGTACATTTGTCATTTTTTTAATGACTGAATGAATAAGTTATCCCATGTTATGAGGAAATACTTTACTCCACTTAATTAGTTTATAGATAGAAGCAAAAACATCATAGTCGTTCAAATACTTAAATGGATAACCAACGAACGTTGGTTCAAGTGGTACATGCTTGATAACAGTTAAGTCAGGTCTTGGGTTCAAGTCTTATGGATGGAAAAAATGCAATCTGGGAGAGTTAGCCTCACGTACATGTAGATGTTCCCGACTCGAATAGAATTGCCTCCAGTACGAGGAGACCCGGGGGAAACAAAAAAAATACTTAAAAGGATAAAAAGTAACACATTACATCCATTATTTTAGCCTTGATACGATTTGATATTAAAAATAGTTTTATTTTATTAATTATTTTAATTGTTTTTAATCATTCATTATTACAAAGTTTTTTTATTAATTATGTTAGATTTGAGAGAGTAGGAGAAAAACATACATCATCGTTATAGTTTTTCTCAAAGAAACAATACTAATGGTCAATACTGCTTTGACCAAAGGAGAGGATGGAAATATAATTTCAGTCACTATCGTCCACTTAACATCTTAATAGATCACATATTTAAAATAATACTTTTACTAATCAACTAATGATTCAAAAGTTAAAGAAAAAAAATAAAACAATAATTTTTACTTGCAATTATTATGTTGCACGAAAAAAGAGGATTTGACGTTAACACATCGAAAAAGGAGGGAGCACATCTATTGTACCATAAAATGTACTACTCTATATATCACTGCTTGTGATTGGTTGAAAAAATATATTTAAATCAAAATTTTAATAGTTAATTCTTTTTCTGACCAATCACAAGCAGTGATATATAGAGTAGTACATTTTAAATCAAAATTTTAATAGTTAAATCAAAATATATTTAAAATGTACTACTCTAAAAAAATACTTAAAAGAATAAAAAATAACACATTACATCCATTATTTTAGCCTTGATACGATTTGATATTAAAAATAGTTTTTTTTTATTAATTATTTTAATTTTTTTTAATCATTCATTATTTCAAAGTTTTTTTATTAATTATATTAGATTTGAGAGAGTATGAGAAAAACATACATCATCATTATAGTTTTTCTTAAAGAAACAATACTAATGGTCAATACTGCTTTAACCAAAGGAGAGGATGGAAATAAAATTTCAGTCACTATGGTCCACTTAACATCTTAATAGATCACATATTTAAAATAATACTTTTACTAATTAACTAATGACTCAAAAGTTAAAGAAAAAAAATAAAACAAGAATTTTTACTTGCAATTATTATGTTGCACGAAAAAAGAGGATTTGACGTTAACACATCGAAAAAGGAGGGAGCACATCTGTTGTACCATAAAATGTACTACTCTATATATCACTGCTTGTGATTGGTTGAAAAAATATATTTAAATCAAAATTTTAATAGTTAATTCTTTTTCTGATCAATCACAAGTTGTGACACATACAGTGACAACTGACAAACTGTTTTAGGACAGCAGATGTCCACTCAAAAAAGGAGGATGACATGCAACTAGAAAGTTACATAATCCTATGTAGGAATGTTGAGGGAGTGACATTAAACATGATATTCACATTAAATGGTTCAACTTTCTTTTTAAGCGAAAAATGATGTGAGAGCTTAATGAAAACATAGCTTAAAATCTAATTATCGTTAGTGTAAAGTTTTTTACACCATCGACATATCATCTACCATTGATTTGTATTAGTTTTGTTTGAGAGTCAATAATGATTAACACATGACTGATAAATGATTCACCAACAGTGTAAAAAAATACTTATATTATCAATGTAGACATATTAAATCCATAAAAAAATGTCTTATTTTCTTTAATAATTGAATATTAAAAAAGCAAGGGAAAAACTATCCTCACCATAACATCTTGGCTTAAATGGAGTGATTAATGACATCTTCTTAGTTAGAGATTTACAATGAAGTCTTATGCTATGATAAAAATATGTACATATTATTTTAATTTTTGAATTAAATAACCATGTTAATGCGTTAATTTAATTTTTTATTTAATTTTTTTTTGTTATGTTTTTTTGGTGAATTTGATTGGTGGATGAAGTGTAAGTCATAAATTTGCATTATTAATACATTAATATATATTCATTAAAAAGATGTATATTGAGAAATAAATATTTATTCAAGAAACATGGTTGAGGATAAGAGTGATTGCAATTAACCTAAACAATTGGTTCTACACATGATGAGAATTTTTCATATTAACCATTGGCTAAGCTGAATATGTACACATAGGGAGAGCAATATAGTTGCATTACATCATTTTGCTAGTACCCAGACGACAACACGAGGTGAATTATGCATTTCTCAAACCAAGACATTCCCTTGAAAGCAGATCAATCTGGAGTTAATTGATCAAGATCTTCTATGAAATGACTCATTGTCCCAGTATAATAATCACAAGGTGAATTTGTATTGAATCTCTGTGGGTATGGAGGTTCCACCTTATTCGAGGGTTAGAAGTCAATAATGATTTTTGAAAAAGTTGCAGTAATAAGTCAGAATATGGCATCGGAATTGGATCATGCAAACTCTTCCATTTTCGCTTTCGGGACTGCCCTTTCCTACCATTTGTAAAGGTATAACATGATGCTTGTAGAAAATAAGGCATTTGAGGTTGGCTGAGGGTCTCCATGAATGCACTTTCCACTTCCATATCCTCACTTTCTAGATCATAACTTTGGATTGTCGTGTTGGCTAAGTTTTTTGCAATCTTGTCATTTGTAAAGTGATTCTCAATTCTTTCCCCTATGGTTATCAATTGACGAAAATAAGAAGAGACATTTCCGATCATCTAATCAAAGAATGGAGGTTATATGGTATTGATAAACAATGAAACATTCTCTTCATCAGACAACTTAAGCTTCAACTGAGCGGCTACTCCTGCCCATCTTTGGACATATTCCCTTAAGGTCTCATTATTTCTCTTAGACTTATTCTTGAGTAACATCCTATTAGGATCATGATCATTTTTGTAGTTGTATTGTTTAAGGAAAATGATATACAAATCATTGAAACATTTGATATGAGAATGTTCGAGACGCATGTACCAAGTGATGATAGCTCCACTAAGGCTCTCTTGGAAAACATTGATTAGCACATTGTCATCCCCGATATATGGAGTCATTTTCCTAGCATACATCGTGAGGTGATTCTTAGGACATGATGTTCCTTGATATTTCTCAAATTCAAGTATCTTGAACTTTGGTGATAATATCACATTTGGTACCGAGCACATGTTTTTAACGTCCTTCAAACTATAGGGCCATGCTTCCTCAATAACTTCAATTGTTTCTACGATTGCCTTAATCTTCTCCCAATCTTGAGGGTTTATGACATTGTAGAGCACTGAAGAATGATAGGGATTATCATGGCTAACTAGGTTTCCATATGATATGAAATTTTCAAATATGTCCTTGAGGATGGTGTATAAATATAGGCAGTTGATTTATCCAGTGTAGTCTTGGTTCTTCCTTCTTAGATCATTTCTTCCGAGTCTAATGGTGTCGCCTTTGAAATCAAATTTCAACTCATGAGTGTTTTTGGTATGATTTATGTTTGAGGCGTATGAATGGTTGAGATGTATGAATGACATGATGATGTAATTTTTTATTTATGTAATATGCATGCATATTATTCTTTTCCTTCTTTTTGAATTCATGTCAAGATGCATGAATTGACTTATTTTTTATTTTTTTCGAATTATTTTTGGTATTATATGAAATGTAACATATGAATGATTTATTAATTTTTTATGAATGTATGCATGTGTAGATGAATGTGTGATGATATATCATTTTTGAATGATTAGATAGATGAATATTTGATTGATAAATTTTGTTTTATTTTTTTATTTTCTGAATGTATGTCTAAATGAATGTGTGAATGATATTTTTTGACTCGTTATATAAATGAAGGAATATTTGAATGATGTAACTTTTGGAATGATGTATATCTTTTGTGAATTATGAAATTTTGAAATGAATGTATGAATGATGATTTTTATTTTTAATAAATGTTTGAATGATGTATATTTTGATGAATGTATGAATGATATTTTTTCTATTGAACGTTTGAATGATGTATATTTTGATAAATGTATGAATAATGTTAGGTATCAGTGGCCTAGACACACCTAGAAGGGGATTGAATAAGTGCAGCGGCTATCAATTACTACTTCTCACACTAAAACCCAATTCTGGAAAACATCCCAGTTAATAGATTAACCAGTGAGCTTAATCGATTAACGCACAACAGAAACAGAATTATCATAGCAGCTATTTGCACAGTTATTTATCAACAGATAAGCAGAGATACAACATATATCTTTATGCAATATTAACAAGAATACAACAAGGTATAACCATACAAAATATCACCTTCAAACTTGAATGGAAACAGTAAGAATTATAAAGAAGATTAAGAGAGAACACCTTCCACAGATGGATTTTTATCCTGGTTCGTTTGTGGTCCACTGCAAACTACATTCAGGCCTCCCCTTCTAATCTTGGGATATTTTCTTCTTCACTATATTGAATACAAGTATAATCACATACACCAATTCAAATTACAAGACTCAAGATGCTTCTTTCTTGAATTCCTAGAATCTCTAATCTTTGGTTTGACTATCCCTATCTCCTGAAAAAACCTTTCTCGCGATCCAGCCCCAACCAAGATTCTCGTTTTCAATTCAAGACCTCTAGTCTTGGTGAAGACACACTCTATCTCAATGGTGGTAAGACACCAAGAGACTAATCCAAAGTGCAAAAACAGTTTACAAATAACAAGGTTTACCAAACACTAAAATGCTCAAATTAAAATTATGAAAAACCTCAAAGATTAACCCACTCTCAAGTAACACAAGTCATCATCCATATGTGAGTTAATCGAAAATAATAAACACATAATATTTCTCTAAGAATCTCTATCAAGAATGCATAAACATGTAAGAAAGAATGGATGAGATTAAGCATATGAAAACAACATGCAATACACCTGAACAACTTCAACAAAACATGTTAATCTCTCTTCCTCACACATGCATCTCTCTCTGCAAATTATAAATTAAATCACGAAAATATGCTCTCTAATCAATTCTAAATAATAGTATGCAATGCTACACGTCTCTGCAATTTTCCTAAACTTATACAAAACATATTTGACACTTCAAACTGTTGCAATCAGTTAAGCAGTTAAAACAGAAAATAGTTGTAACAGAAAACAATTGAGTTAATTGATTAAGTCACCACGTTAATCGATAAACCAACATATTAAAAATGTGATTAAAAGGCAAACTACTCATATGTTATGCTTAACTCCTATACATGTTTTAGCAATTATATTATGTCTAATATGCACATATAACATGTATGATTAATGCATGAACATACAATTAACTAGATGACGTGTCCATGAATATGATATGACAATTATAATGGCTTGTGAGACTTGCATCTAGGTTTACCTCACCTATACTCACTCACTAAGGCACACATCCCAGACTACATAGAAATATGACTCTATTGATATAACCTAGTCTAGATATGACCAATGAGTTCTAGGAGTGTTGATTGTTGAGTCATCTTCAAGCTTTAATTAATTCCTTGTCTTCATCAAAACATTGCTAGTGCAATCATTGACACTTTGCACTTTCAAATAATTGGTATGCCTGAATTTGAGGTAGTGGTGTCTATGCATTTTATATGTCCCTATATGTTGTAGACCCTATTTTGGAGAAATATAACCTCAATTATAATACAATAAAATGTCATGGTAAAACTCTAAGCTTATTAAGATGATAGGTAACTTATCCTTAGGGTGCTTAGCCCATCAGAGGGAGTAGAAATTATCCCTACGACACTCAGCCCATCGTAGTGTGTGAAAATTATCCCTAAGGCGTTGAGCCTTTGTTGGAAATGAAAATTATCCCTAGGGACCTTAGCCCAAGACAAGGAATGTAATTGACATTAGTCGTTTAGTGGCATAAGGATATCAAAGTACAAAGAGGTCATTGTACCACTTATACATGGGTGACATATTCATCTGAACTAGGGACGTCTAGTCCCTTTATGTTATGAAATGAAATGATAACTGAAGATATAAAGGTTATGCTTCATGTGTCTTATATTTGATATTTCCTAGAAGGTTTTCGGAATGTCTAGAGGACAGAAACTTAGGATGAGGAACTATGTTTTATTTAAAGTGGACTCGATAAAAGCTCTAGACTTCTAGGTCACCAGATTGCATCCAATCTCAGAAGAAAAGAAACCTAAAATATCGTAGGTTAGAAACAAGAGGAGCATAACCCCGCAAGTGTCTAACTCATAATACTTGATAACAATCTAGATGGATCATCATGCTTATACTAGTGAGATTGAATCTAACACCAGGAAAAGCAAATGTCCATTCTGTCTCAAACTTAAATCTCTAATACCGTGGCAAAAAATAATTCTCACCCCCAAAAGTTGCAACAATAATCAAATACGGAGTTCACATATAATAGAAATATGGTTTTATGATGGACAAATGCCTTAAATCAAGGCGATAATCTTCCCCATTGGTTAAATTCCTTAGCTTAGTGGAAGATTGAACAACAAAGAGCATCAATTAGGGGAAAATCTAACAACTTTATTGAAATATAAATGTCTTATAAAAATATTAAAGAATCTTTTCTAATATGATATTACAAATAAAATTACTGTAATAATGCTTAAACTTATATATTCACATTCAACATCAATAAAAAAAAAGACAATTTACTGCACATGGGTCTTTTTTAGCAAGATCTGAAGATGATACATATATGAAATCTCATATTGACAAGTAAAGATGTTATTTTTGATGCCCATAGTAGGATTATTTTGAAAGAATGTGACCTGCTAGGGTTTGACCTCCAACATTCTTGGAGTACCATTTTCTACCATGAACATTGCACCAATCATTCCCTAGTCTTTCCTTGGAGGCCCAATCCCAGCAAGGGATGCTCCTCCTCCTTCAAGATCAGTTCAAGATCCTGTCCCAGCTCCAGCTAGAAAAAAATCTTTTGCTCAAGCACTCAAAAACTCATGCAATTTCACTATATCTTAGTTGCCTCAACCTTGCATTAAGGGAGAAGCCATTGCCATTAAAATACCGGAGGAATACTACCAAGCATGTTTGTAAAGGTGTAAAAACCACCTTCATGTTCGTCTAATCCTATCTAAAGGAGACAACCCTTTAAAGTTCTTAGATTTAAAGGAGAAACTGGCAAGACTATGGTGCAAGCTAGGCAAATGGACCATGATTTTACTAGGCAAGGGTTTCTATGATTTTTCTTTCTCCTCCATGGAAAATATGCGAAGTGTATGTTCAGTAGGTGCTTGGAGTTTGAAACCAGGGTTCCTCCGAGTTTTCCTATGGACCCCTGATTTCAACCCGAATGTGCAAAAATCTTCTCATGCTCAATGTTGGGTTCGTATCCTTAACTTGCCCCCAGGAATATTGGAGTGCCATAATCATCTTCTCAATAGCTGGAGGAATTGGTACTCCAATATCTTTAGATGAAACAACTACAAACAGATCTTTTGGCCATTTTGCGAAAGTGTTGGTGGAGCTTAATCTGAAATCTAAACTGCCAAATCAAATACTTGTGGAGAGGGACGGCTTTGCATTCTTTGTGCCGATAGAATATGAGAGCCTCCCACATTTCTGCAACGGTTGCCAAACAATTGGGCATACATTGGCCAATTGTATAAGAGACAAGGTTACTGAAGACATTTCTAAGCCAACAACCAAGAAATCTCACAGCAAAGAAAAATCCAAGCCTGTTATGGCAGAGGATTTGTGCATTGATCTGGTTATTGAAGAGAATGAAGATCTTGAGGGTATGGAAAGAATGGAGATTTCTCCAATTGTGAATAATGACCCGGTTGTAGCACAAGCGGCAAATCCTGTAAAAATTATAGGTGAAATCCCTTTAAGTGAGGCCCTGGATGCTATGCAGAATCAAAGTGAAAACTTTGTGGTTCAAGAAACTGAGTTTCTCACTAACCAGGTGGCAACTAGTGACATGAGGATTGTAGGGAAACGGTGGGCTGATGAGGTTGAAGTCCAGGAGGAGGAGGACACTGAGGACAGCTTCACTCATGTTCTTAGCAAATCTCAGAAAAAAAAGATGAGGAGGAAAAATTCACAAGAAAAGGTCTACTTTACCCGACGGGATGGTAATACTCACATTAATTAATTAAGGTTATACACTGGAATTGTAGAGGTTTTGGTAACTCAAACTCTAGAATAGTTCTAAAGAATTTTTGCTTTTCTAATAAACCTGACTTGGTGTTCTTGGCAGAGCCAATGATTACTTCTAATTCAGTGTCTCAGTCCTTCTGGAAGGCCATGAATCTCAAGTTGTTTACTGTGAATAATAAAGGTAACATTTGGGGGCTTTGTAACTTTGGGCTCTCCCCCTCTGTCATTGACACATCGAGCCAACACATAACCATCTCAATTACCCTGGACAATAAGCATTTGCACACGAGTGTTATATATGGTCATACCAATCATATCCATCGTAGACAATTGTGGTCTTATCTGCATAATCTCATGACTAACTACCCTGGTTCTTGGTGTACTCTGGGTGATTACAATGTTGTTTTAGGTGCACATGAGTGCAAGGGGAAAAGACCCCCTTCTCGGATTTCTTGTGATGAGTTCAAAATTTTTGTTGGTAACAATAACCTTTTGCATCTACCAACTACAGGGGCTAAGTTCACCTGGTCCAACAAGAGAATGGGGGTAGCCCTTACTGAAAGAAGGTTGGATAGAGCTCTCTGTAATGAGGAATGGCTTGGTATTTGGACTCAGGTTTCATGTTGTACCTTGCCAAGGATTGCTTCTGATCATTTTCCTTTGCTGTTGTCCTCTAGTTCCATCATCTTTAGCCAGCTAACCCCTTTTAGATTTCATAAAATGTGGGTGAGCCATTCATATTGCAAAAGACTGGTTTCTGCTACCTGGAGTAAATCTGTGATAGGTTGCCCAATGTTTGTTCTAGCTCAAAATCTTAGAATGTTGAAGCTGGAGCTAAAAGGGTGGAACAAAAATGTTTTTTGTAACATTCATCTCAGAGTTAGTCAAGCTAAGCTTAAGGTGGAGGAGATTCAGAGGTGTATGGAGCTTATAGAACCTGATCAGGATCTGTTAGATCAGGATACCCTTGCTCAAAATGAGTTGTTACATGCTCTAAGGGTGGAGGAGGAATTCTGGCATGAGAAGTCAAGACTAAATTGGCCCATCAATGGTGATAGAAATACGAGTTTCTTTCATAAGGTTGCCAAAATCAGACACACAACAAAGGCTATCTCTATGCTAAATGTTGGGGACAGAATTCTGGAAAATCAGGAGGACATAGCTAACCATGTGTTGAGCTACTTCACATACCTGTTTGTCTCTCAAAACAACACTACCCCTAATGGTCTAATCAATGATGTAATTACCAGCTTGGTCAATGAACATGACAACTATATGCTCACTGCCCTGCCCTCCTCCTCTGAAATCAAGAATGTTGTCTTCTTAATGAATGGTGATGGGGCCCCCGACCCTGATGGTTTTGGTGGCAACTCCTATCATGCTTTTTGGGACATTGTTGAGTTGGATGTGTGCAATTCTGTTGGCCAATTCTTCAAGCATGGTTGGATTCTTCCCAACTTGAACTCCAACTTTGTTATCCTAATACCCTGACAAAGTGGAGGATTTTAGGCCAATAGCCCTGGCCAATTTTCAATTCAAGATAATCACCAAGATCCTAGCTGTCAGGCTTGCCATAATTGCCCCTAAAATTCTTTCCACTCACCAAAGGGGATTTATCAAGGACATGAAAATTCAGGACTGCATTTGCATTGCCTCTGAAGCAATTAACCTGCTTGATCATAAAGTCTTTGGAGGCAATCTTGCAATCAAGTTGGACATCAGGAAAGCTTTTGACACAATGGATTGGTGCTTCCTATTAGTCACTCTCAAGGCCTTTTGTTTTTGCAACCAATTCTGCTCCTGGATCAGAGCTATCCTTCAATCTGTTAGAATGTCAATCATTGTCAATGGCCAAAGTGTGGGATTCTTCAATTGCAGCAGAGGAGTTAGGCAAGGTGACCCCCTTTCTCCTTTACTATTTTGCATTGCTGAAAATGTGCTAAGCAGGGGCATTATGAAGTTGGTTAATGAAGGCAAGCTCAACCCAATCTCTGGTCCTGCCTCAGCCAAGACTCCTAGCCACATCCTTTATGTTGATGATATACTCATCTTCTGTAAAGGTATTAAAAGAGATCTGCTATGCCTAAACCAACTTCTCAAGGACTATGGTTCTGCCTCTGGTCAATACATCAACACCAATAAATGCAAATTCTTCTCTACTAATGCTTCTTCCAGGAAAGTGGCCAATCTAAAAAGCTACTTGGGTTTCTCTATGGGATCACTCCCTTTTGCTTATCTTGGTGTCCCAATCTTCACATGGAAGCCCAAGAAGTATCACCTTCAACATATAGTTGGTAAGATCCTATTTAAGTTAGCTAAATGGAAGGGCTCTAGTCTCTCTATTATGGGCAGAGTTGAGCTGGTTAAATCCGTCATCCAAAGCATGCTCTTATATAGCTTCCACATCTACAAATGGCCAACTCAATTGCTCAAGACATTGGATAGGAAAATCAGAAACTTCATCTAGTCTGGTGACACTGAGGTCAAAAAACTGGTAACTGTGGCTTGGAATCAGGTTCGAAACCCCCTAGCTGATGGAGGTTTGGGTATTAAGTCTATATCTATGATTAACAAAGCTGCTATGTTGAAATTGGCTTGGGAAATGGTTTCTTCTAACCATGATTGGGCTAAGTTCTACAAAAACAGATTTGGTTGTAGCAGATCTAAACCTACTAGGTACTTCAAATCATCTATATGGCATGGTATCAAGGAGCAATGGAATTTGGTCTTCAAGAACTCAATCTGGTTGGTTGGAGAGGGGCACAACATCAATTTTTGGACAGATAACTGGCTAGGGGACCCTCTAGTGGAGCTATTGGAAATTCCCCCTCATATTCACTCTACCTTGCAGGCTAAGGTTGTTGACTTCATAGATAACTCTAACTGGATCATACCTAATACTTTAGCCACAAGGTACCCTATGATCAGTAGGAAAATTGCTTCTACTATAGCCTCCGAGGGCATGGACAAGCTGGTTTGGAGCAACTCTAATGATGGTAAGCTATCTCTAAAAGCTTCTTTTGCTTGTGTGTGTAATCCTGATGTCCTCCTTCTAGCCTAAAGCACATTTGGTCAACACACATTGCCCCTTCGAAGTCTTTCATCCTCTGGAGAATATGAAAGAATCGTATGCCAACTGATGAAAATATTCAGAAAAAGGGGTGTGACATTGCTTCCATGTGTAGCCTCTGCAGAGCCAATACTGAAACAACAAAGCACCTCTTCTTGCAGTGCCCCTTTGCTGCTTATCTGTGGTCTTGGTTGAGGGATGTTTTCTCTAAATCCCTGGACTTCTCCTCAATTAATAATATCATGGCTTTCTCCGAAACAGCCTGGAGTCCTTTGCTAAAGCATGTGTCCTTAGCCTGTATTATCCACACAATTAGCATCATTTGGTACTGCATAAACCAGTTAAGGCTTGAAGGCAGGAAAATATCCATGGCCCAAGTAATTGCTAAGATTAGAAGAGAAACTACTCTAGATGGATCATGCTCTAATGCAATTGCCTTCTCTTCTCTGCATGAATTCAGCATATTGAAATTTTTTAATGTCCCTCTTAATTATAGCAAGGCTCATTCATACTCTGATGTGATTTGGAAAAGGCCTACTTGGGGTGTGCTTAAAGTTAATACAGATGGCTCTGCCCATGGTGCCCCCAGTCATGCAGGAGGAGGAGGTATTTTTAGAGATCATCAAGGAAATTTCATAGCTTGTTTTGCATCCTATCTGGATATCAACAATGCCCTATTTGCTGAATTGCATACGACAATCCTTGCTATTGAGATAGCTCATCACAAAGGTTGGAAGAACCTTTGGCTGGAATGTGACTCAACATTGGTGGTTAGTATTTTCAAAGGGTCAATCAATCCTCCTTGGCAATTACATAACAGATTTGTTAGATGCAAGCTTCTCTTGGGTAATATGAATTTCATCATCTCTCACATATTCAGAGAAGGGAACACTTGTGCGGATAAGCTTGCTAATCATGGTATTCATACTAGATCAAGCACTTGGTGGAATATTATGCCTAGTCTAATTTGCTCTGAATTTGTGAAAACAAGGCAGATTTGCCTGCCTATAGATTTAGGAATATGTAATGCTCGGTTATTTGGCCCCTTTTTAATACATATTGGTGCATGACACCTTTACTTAAAAAAAAGTAAAGATGTTATTTTTAGAAGTTAAATTCATAAACTTTAGAACACAAAACATACAACTTTACACATGGGTCGAGATTGACTCAAAATATATGATAATAAAAATGCAAAAGTTTTGATTCTCTAATCCAACTTTTATAGCTATATGTTGGTCAAATTGATCATGCCCCATAAAGAGGGTAATAGGTTACCTCTATTATTAACCATAAAAAGCTTTAAATTCATTTCCCTCAAAAAAATTAGACTAACGAAGTCTAAGGGGATCATAGGCTCAACAATAAACACCAAGTCTGGCTTATTTGACAAAAAAAGGTTCTTTAGAAATAACCTTGTATTTAGATTTCCAAAACCCCTACAATTCCAATATAACACTTTCATTGGGCACTGTTAAGGTAGCCACCCCTGCGAGTATGATGCACTTTCCCATTGTTGCTACTTTTTTCAGCTTTTTCTTTTGAGATTTTATGAGCACTGTAGTGAAGGGCCCATCCACCTCCTCTGTTACATTTTCATCTTCCCAAAATCTCCCAACAATTCTCATGTCTGTTTCTTGCACAATTAAATTGTCACTTTTAGACTTATTAGAGTCATCCTCATCAGATGAAGAATCCCCTCCACTAGCAATTGTATTTTCCTCCAAAGTTTGTTTTTTGGTTCATTATAATAGAAAATGTGTTTTTCTAAAATAAAAACTACCATCTGGAATGTCACATCTCACATTCTAGTGTAACATGTGGTGTTTAACAATTATGTAGTGGCTCCTTTTACAAAAAGTTAAGAGATTCTTGATGGAGTCAACTTTTCTATGTCATGATATATACCTTGGCGAAACAATGTTTTAGAAGGATTTTTAAGCTTGTATTATGGTCTAACTAATCCAAAAAAAGGGATATATGACTAAAAATATTTTCATATACCTATCTTTCACCTTTTTCCTTTATCTTATTTTCAACATTTTTCTAACATGATATTCAAATAGCAATAAGATCTAGTGGGTTGTAATATGGTTTTATGATGGATAAATATCTTAAATCAAGGCGATAATCTTCCCCATTGGGTAAATGCCTTAAGCTTAGTGGAAGATTGAACAACAAAGTGCATCGATTAGGGAAAAATCTAATTACTTCATTAAAATATAAATGTCTTATAAAAAAAAGATTAAAGAATCTTTCTTAATATGATATTAGAAATAAAATTAATGTAATAACGCTTAAACTTATATATTTACTTTGAATATCAATAAAATATATAAAAAAGACAATTTAGTGCATGTGGCTCTTTTTTAGCAAGATCTGAAGATGATACATATATAAAATCTTACATTGATAAGTAAAGATGTTATTTTCAGAAGTCAAATTCATAAACTTTAGAACACAAAACACACAACGTTACACATGGGTGGAGATTGACTCAAAATAGATGATAATAATATAAACTTATTAAAGAAGGGGAATTAACAAACTAAAACATAAATGTACTTTGCAACTTGAAAGGATTTATGAGTATAGAGGTTTATTTATGTTTTTTAACCTCAAAATTATGGATTCTTTTGAAATTAGTTCATAGACTTTTTATTTGATCTTGATTTTGGTTCTGACCCATCCCTCTAACTTCACACATTGCCATGCCCATGTCCATAAGTGTCCTCCTTGTGGTGCCATATGTTGTATGACCTGTGTAATTAATTACTTAATTTCTATAATTAATTAAATTTAATTAAAAAATAAAAAATTTAGTACATTGTATAAAATGTTCCATTATATATATTCATTAATAAATGTTAATTTCCCTCACTTTTAACATATATAACTATTTATCTTTCAATGGAAAATAAAATATAGTCAACATTTTTTTAAGGTTTTGTGTAAAGTGGGCAAAGACAAAATAGATGATAGATAAATTAAACTTCTCATCATTTTATTTCCACATATGACCCTTAATTATTCGATCATAAGTATAGTTTTCACCCTAATGGAAGAAAATAAACTATATCTCATCAATAACAACAACATTCTTTAATATCAGGAAGGCATTTTCCAGATCTGTGGCCATTTTCCTTGCAAACTCTATCACACTCAGGGCTATCAAATGGTAGACAATATATTCCAAGACAATCACGTGCGTTTGTACCTAAAATATATCATTACATATTTCAATTAAAATCATAACAAATAAAATTTCATGCAAAGTTTTTATAAAAATAAAATCTATTATTTTCTTTATTTGGGTACATACCATGCCAGAATTGCATTACAATGAAGGCTGCAAAGATAATTTTGAAGAGATTCATGTAGACAATTGTGCGAGTCATAGTCATAGTGATTTCTATATTGCTTTAGACACTTTCAATTTCTAACAATTATTGGAGGTATTGCTTTACACAATTTCCTACAAGGCTGTATGTATCTTTATATACAAGGAAATACAAAAGGAAAGCTTTTAACAAGTTATGTAGTCAAAATGAAAACAAAAATAAAGTATTAAATCCTGGTAGATAGGATCTGATATATGAATCAAATGATTTCATAATGTAATATCATAAATTATTTTTATTGATAAAACATTAATTTCTAAATATTTCTTAATTATTTCACATATATGTTTTGGCATTACTTTACTTCTAGAAATTTGACAAACTTTTATTTGATCTACTATTTGATTTTACAATCTCCTTCACATTAAGTAAAAGATTTGACTGATTGAGTTTGTTTTAAGATAATAAAGTATCTCATGACATGTATCATATTTAATTATTTTATATAAAAATATTTCTAGAACTAAACAAAAAGTGTATATGTCATAATTTTACTGACTAGAAGAAATAAGTTATCACATCATATGAAGAAATATTTTATTTATAGAAGCAAAGCATCATAGCCATTCAAATATTTTAAAGATAAAACGTAACACATTAAAACCATTCTTTTAGCCTTGATAGGATTTGATATTAATAAGATTTTTATTTTATTATTACTAATAAAGATTAAAAGAAAAGAGCCGAATTTCTAGTGAATATTGGTTATCAAAACAATTTGTTTACTTGTAATTAGTTATTTATTTTTACATAAACGTTTATTAATTATTTTATTTGTCTTTAATTATTCATTATTTCAAAGTTTTTTATTAATTATGTTAGATTTGAGAGACTAGGAGAAAAACAAACATCATGAATATAGTTTTTCTCATTTCAAGAGAGACGAAAGAAACAATAATAATAGTCAATAGTCAATACTGCTTCAACTAGAGAGGGGATGGAAATATAATTATAGTCGTTATTATCCACTTAACATCTTAATAGATCGCATATTTAAAATAATATTTTTCCTAATTAAATAATTATTTCTACTTAATTATTTAAATGAAAAAAATATATTTTACATTACTCTATATATTTATTCATTATTTATATATTATTGAAAAATAATAAACTAAAATATAATATATACATTATGTTTTAATAAATAACTTTCAAATAATATAATATAATATTTATTTTTCTAAATAAAATAAAATTCAAAAGTTAAAGAAACAAATAAAATAAGAAATGTTACTTGCAACTATTATGTTGCACAAATAAAGAGGATTTGACGTTAGCACATGAAAAGAGGAGGATGACATGCAACTAGAAATTTACGAATCCTTGTAGGAACGTGGAGGGAGTGACATTAAACATGATATTCACATCAAATGATTCAACTTTCTTTAAGCAAAAAATGATGGGAGAGCATAATGAAAAAAAGTTTAAAATGTATGTATTGTCAGTGTAAGGTTTTTTATATTATAAGTATATTATTCATCATTATTTTGTATTACTTTTATTTGAGAGTCAATAATGCTTAACATATGAATGTTGGATGATTCAGTAACAATATAAAAAAAAACTTACATTTCAATGTGTATATATTAAATTATAAAAAATGTCTTCTTTTCTTTAATAATTGAATATTAATGAAAACAAGTAAAAAACTATCCTCACCATAATATCTATGCTTAAATAGAGTGATTAATGACATCTTCTTAGTTTTGAGATTTACATCGAAACCTTGTGGCATGATAAAAATATGTATGAAAATGTACATAATTTTCAGTTTTATATTTTCATCATCTTCCATATTATTTTAACTTTTGAATCAAATATATCATATTAATACATGAATTAAAAAATATATTTAATTTATTTTTGTTGTGTTTTTTGGTGATTTTGATTGGTGGATGAAGTGTAAGACGTAAATTTGTATGATTAACACATTAGTATTTATTCATTAAAAAGATGTATATTGAGAAATAAATCTTTATTCAAGAAACATGGTTGAGCGTAAGAGTGATTGTGATTGACCTAAACAATTTGGTTATTCATACGATGAGAATTTTTCAAACCGACCATTGGCTAAGTTGAATAAGTAGACTATGCATGATCTTGTACAACAGGTTTAGTTGAGGCAATGTTGGTTGCAAATAGTAACTTCATATAAGTGGAGTTTTGTCTAAGTTTCTCGAATTTTTAAGTTTTAATCATGATTGCTTTTATCAGAGTCCAATATTTGTGCTCTTAAAGTCAACCTTTAAATCAAGACCGCCTTTGGCAATGGGTTATAAAATATATGGTTAGGAAATGATTTTTATTTATGCATGAGGTGCATGAATTGAACAACATTTTTTTCTTTTTCATTTATGTTACATGGATTAAAACACAACCAATAATTTAATTAATGCGTGAAATGCTAACCCTAAGTACATGTAACTTCAAAAATGCATTACATGTATCTTACAAAGCATTTGCTCTACTTAGAAGTGTATGAATGGTATGAGACTATAATTTTTAATGCGTATGATTCATGGAAGTGCCTGAGATTCACATAAGGAATGTAGTAAATTTATTGTAAGAATTGTTGAGTGTTTAAGTTTATAGAAAAAGTATCCTGCACCCAGGTCCATAAATTATGAGCAAAATGATAGTGAATAAACAAATGTTTTGGATCCTCCTGTCTAACTTTACAAAGGTTGCCCATGGAAACCATCACAAAGCCTATCTTTTGCAGATTGTCATTAGTAGGCATTTTCCTAAGCATGATCCTCCATGCAATGAAATATTTATAAGGAGGGATTGCCAATGACCAAATTTGTCTGCACCAGTTTAGTTTAAGGTGACATAATTGAAGGTTGCCTTAGAGGTAAGCT